>NW_028270178.1:68472304-68772304 GCF_037043375.1 Chiloscyllium plagiosum | reverse complement strand
CCTCTCTCGCCCTCCCCTCTCTTTCCCTCCCCTCTCTCGCCCTCCCCTCTCTCTCTCCCTCCCCTCTCTCTCGCCCTCACCTCTCTCTCTCTGCCCTCTCTCTTTCTCTCTCTGTCTCTCTCTCCTCCCCGATCTCTCTTGCCCTCTTTCTTCGCAACCCCCAAGCCTTGCCCCTTTTCTCGCTCTTGCTGTCTCTCTCTCTGTCTCTCTGTCTTGCCCTCTTTCTTCGGCCCCCTCTAAGACTAGCCCTCATTCTCTCACTTGCTGCCTCTCTCTGTCTCTTTCTATCTATTGTCCCTTCCCTCGTTCTTCTCTCAGTTTCACGCATTCTCTCGCCCCTCTCATTATCTCATTCAGTCTCTCTCTCCCTCACCCACACTCTCTCTTTCTCTTGCCCCCTTCTCTCTCTCCCCACTCCTCTCTCTACACCTTCTCTCACTCTCAGTCCCCCTCCCTCAGTGTCTCTCTCTTTCCTCCTCCCTCTGTTTCTCTCTGACTGAATCTCTTTCCCTCCTGTCCATACCTCCCTCCCCCTCCGGCACACTCTGTCTCCTTGATTCTTCCCTCTCCCTCTGACGCAGAGATTGGGGGGTTGGTGGTGGAGTGGCTGCGTGTGGGATGGTGGAGGTGGGATGTGGGAGGAGGGGAAAATGGGATAGAAATGGAATTGCGGGAGGGTGACAGAGACAGCAAGAGAGTGAGTCTGAGGGGGAGGGGGAGAGGAAATAGTTGAGGCAGGTGTAGAAACTGGGGTTGGGGTGTGAGAGAGAGAGGGGACGAGGGAGTGTGAAAGGGAGAGATGGTGGAAGAGAGAGATGGAGAGAAATGGGGAGAAAGAATAGGGGAGAGGAAATGGGGACGCCAGTTTGGATTGGGGGGACAGAGAGAGTTAAACCCAGCTCCTGAGGTCAGGGCGCGGTGCCCTCTCCTTCCCTGAGGACCAGGCCTTGGGGCTGAGTCTGTCTCTCTCCAGCTCAGCTTCTCCAACACAAAGACACACAACAACATCGGTCACTCTGCTGCTCGGCACGCTTTAATGAATATTTTTATTGTTTACAAATGGCAGTGATGGATACAGTCAGTGGGATGGTGTCTTTTCTCACCGGCCCCTGAGTTGTGAGAAACATTGAAATGTTTCCCTGTAACCCCCCCTGTGGGATAAGGATGGACAAACCAGCGCTACCCTCAGTCTGTTACCATAGCGACAGGCGTCTCCATCGCTGAAACACTGAACTGAAATGAGAAAATCCCAGATGGTGTGATTAATGAAGGAATTTGATGAATGGATGGATTTGGGTGAAGGGATATTTCAGCACATTCTTCAGCTGCTGCCTGAACTTAGTTTGGGTCACGGCATAAATCGCGGTGGTTGTGCAGCAACTGAGGAGCTGCAGCATGAAACCCAATTCCCGCACAAAGACATGGAGAAACACAGACCGATGCCCAATCATCCACATCCGGTACCATATAGAATACAACATTAACGTTGACCATAACAGGATGAAATTGGCCGAGATCACAAACAGTAAAATGATGGATTTTTTTCGGTTTCTCATTTCAATGTCGGACTGAGCGTCCCCATTGGTGTGAGAGCGGAGTCTCCTGCGGGCTCTGCTGGTCACTAAAATGTGTCTGACGGTGAGAACATTGAGCAGCAGAATCAGGAGAAATGGGACACACGGGGTTAGAATGTGGTGGAGGGACTCGATTGTGACCCAGACAATAGAGAATCGAACAGCGTCTGTTATATCACAAAACCAGGGGGCGTTCACCAGCCAATACCGAGCCGTGAGCATACAATACCAGGAAATGGTCTTTAAACAGCTCAGCCCAATCACTGCTGCCAGACCCACAGCCGCTGTTTTCTCACTGTAATATTTACTTTTCAGCTTCTGGCAACAAATGGCCACAAACCGATCAAAAGTGAAAGTGACGGTGAACCAGACAGAGCAGTCAGTGGCTGCATAAAGCAGGACGGCGTGGATATTACACACGGGGACGGAGACTCTCAGGAAATAAAACTTTTCCCGCTAAACAATGGGAATGTGTCTCAGGATCAGGTCGAGGATAATGACCAGGAGATCCGCCGCTGCCATGGCCCCCAGGTAACGTCTGACACATGGAGACAATCCACAATCTTTATAAAGCAGGACGTAGATGGTCACTACGTTAACTGTGAGGAAGGAAAATAAACCAATTATCCATCAGCCTGGAGGCAAAGGGACCCGTTTGATCGGGGACCCAGTGAAATTTTCAAATGTGTCCCTGTAATCAGGGATTTATTAAAATAATTGGAGCTGGAATAACAAATGGGAAGGTTGGAATTACTGTCAAAAATGTGACATAAACCACAAGAAACCCTCCTTCCCCAAACACACAGAGACACATCCATAAGGACAGATGGTTTCTAGAACATTACCACACACTCAATCACTCGAGAGCAGACACAGGTCACTCCTTCCCAGTTCCTAATACGGAGGGTGGAAACGTTGCCGTCCTGAAGGATTCTCTCCCAGTTTCCTGAAGACAAACGGAGTTTGGGAATTTCTGTATTTTGGTCTAAATAGTGGTCAATCCTGTTTCGTGGAGAAATGTAAACGCAGGGAAAACGTATTCAACCCTTTAACTGCCTGAGGGGCCTTCGGAACAGTGTCTCCTTCTCCCTGGAACGGGATCTCTTCCCTCGGGATCTTATCGTTTGTTCAATTCACTGACGTCCGGCCGTTCACAAACAATGTCAGCGACAGAACGTTCCGGGGAATGTCAGTTATGGAATGTCAGGGACAGAACGTTCCGGGGAATGTCAGTTATAGAATGTTGGGGAAAGAACATTCCGGGGAACCCCTTGGCCTGTCCATCACCTTCCCCCCTATCCACCACACCAACCTCAACACACTGTAACATTAATGCCGTGAGAGACGGAGGGTCCAATCACAGGGTTGGGAACGGAAGGCATTTCCAGATGAGCTGAAATGGTTTGATATACCACATTCTCAATCCACCTCACAGAATCTGCCCAGACACCATCAACCCAGAGGAGATATCTGTTCCCTGTGGAACACTGTGCAGACCAGGCCAGTGTACTGTTTAGTACAACCCAGCAATCTGTCGACATACATCCATTACACTGGTCAATACAACCCAGCGATCTGTCCAGAGTGGAACACAGCACAGATCAGATCAGGGCATTGAACTCTGAACCCAGACCATATATCTGTCCAGCGCGGTGAGCTGTGCAGACCACAGCAGTGCATTACTCTATAAACACGGAATAGATATCTGTCCAGCACCAGGATCTGTGGAGACGACAGCAGGGCACCAATGTGTGAACCTGATGCAAATATCCATCCAACATAAGGAGCGACACAAACCACATCAGTGCATTATCTATAAACCTCAACCGTACAGTCTGACCAGCACAGCGACCTGTGCAGACATCACCTGTGAATTAATCTGTAAACCAGGAGCAGTTACCCTCCCAGCATGTAGGACTGTGTACACCACCCCAGTGCATTGATCTGTAAACCACGAGCAGTACCCTCCCAGCATGTTGAGCTGTGTACACCTCCCCAGTGCATTGATCTGTAAACCAGGAGTAGTTACCTTCCCAGCATGTAGGACTGTGTACCCCACCCCCAGTGCATTGATCTGTAAACAAGGAGCAGTTACCCTCCCAGCATGTACGACTGTGTACCCCATCCCAGTGGATTGATCTGTAAACCAGGAGCAGTTATCCTCTCAGTATAAAAGACTGTGTACACAGCCCCAGCGCATTGATCTGTAACCCAGGAGCAGTTACCCCCCACCAGCATGTTGAGCTGTGTATACCATCCCAGTGCATTGCTCAATAACATTGTGTTAGATCACTGCCCAGTGTGGAGAATCTTGCAGCCCATGCTGTAAGTGGGAGGACGTACAGGTCCCACCCATTTACAGATCCATATCTACATTGTGCCATGACAAAGGGGTGCTGTGGGTGTGAAACTCAGTGCCCGAGAGAGATGGCGGGGGAATCAGTTTAAATATCACCACATAGATGGGTTTGGAGTATAGACAGAGAGGGGGAGTCTGAGAGACAGTGACATGGAAGGATGTGTACCCAGGTTTCAGAATGCTGAAATGTAGACACTTCGATAGCATCCTGTAACATGAGCCAGTCTTCCCAGGAAAGATCGAAAAAAGGGATATTGTTGTGAGGCCAGATGAGCATTTGTTCTGCATTTTTGGAACTGGAATTAGTTTCAACAGAATCTATGACTCATTGGGCAGATGCGAACAATAATTTATCTTTGTTTGATTTTCCTTGAGCGTGACAGAGGGATCGTCCGCACGAGGCTAAGCTAGTTTCCTGGTGCTATCGTATCGAACTCACCTCATTAACTACCCATCCCACCCCATGGTGTCCCGCTCATTCAATCCCAGCCCGATTCTCCCACCCATCATGGCTGGAGGTATTGCCCATCGTCCGGATGCCCATGGATATTCCGTGATCCCTGGCACTGGCGCCATCTTTAAAAGGTCAATGGGCACACGGTGGACCTTTCTCAGTTAGGATCTGCCCTGCACAGTTTACCCCGAGCATGGCAGATGAGTGGTAATTACACCCTCCCTCTCTCTCTCTCACCATGTCGACATGGGGAACGGAGGTCCTGGTGGATGGGCTAGTACAGAGGGTGACCATTCTCTTCCCAGACGGGGCCACACCACCAGACCCACCGAGCATGGTCTGAGCTCACCACCCAGCTCAGTGCAGTTTCTGGGGTCGGAGGAAATGCCCAGCAATAGAGGACAAGTATCAATAACCTTCCCCACTCTGTCAGGATAAGGGTCACCGTGTACTCTCCAATCCCACACATTCACTGTATATCTATTATAGCACCGGCCGCCGAAATAGGCTCATGATCCATCACTCTAACTGCTGCATGCAGCACCTTCTCTCTCTCTCTATCTCTTTCTCTCTACACCCCCCTCTCTTCCTCCACTTCACCCCACCCCACACTAATAACACTGTATGGATGCAACACTGTGGACTGACTCGCTCCGGACACCTCACCATTTCTCCCCCCCAACCCCCACCTGCACCAGCACTAACAGGAGGATCACCCACTCCCACCCTCCCTCCCTCTGTTTCTCCCATTCTAGAAGAAACAGACTGCAAAAGGACAGAAATGGCCAAGCTGGTTTCTGGAGTGCCCGATATCCATTTCCTCTCACCCCCTCCCCCCGCCATGTGGGGAGGACCCTGGTAGGAGCTGGAGAGGACCGGGACACCTCGTGTGGAGATTCTGAAACATCCATGTCCCACCGACTGAGTAAGGAGCAATGTTCAGTGAAGGGCAAATCTCACTTTAAACACACTGGAAGCTCCGTTTCCCCCCGGGATAACCTAGAAGCCATGGCTCTGATACCATCTCCCTTTTGTGTCGAGCTGGTACAAATGGAATCCCCACGGTCTCGGTTGGCAGGAGGGTGGGCTCACAACACATTGTCACCACCACCTCCCAGGAAGGGAGCACTGAGGCTTCCTCCTACACCTCCTCCTGTAAACAGGTAAGATGCTGAAACTAATCTGTGATAGTTACTGCTCTCCCCAACTGTCCTGATATCTTCAACAATCTGTGCTCATATACAGCCAGGGCTCTCTGCGCGAAATGTCATGTTGAGGTTGTACTTAACATTGGTGAGACCTCTTCTGGAATACTGTGTCTAGCTCTAACTTATCTAAATGTCATTTAACTGGTGTAACTGACACTACTTTCACCACTTCTTCTGGAAGTTCATTCCACACACAAGCCAGATTCTGTCCAAAGTAATTACCCCACTCTCAAGATTTTGTAAATCCTTTTCCTCACACCTTAAAATATTCCTCAGTTTTGAATCCCCAACTCTCTGGAAAAGACATCGGCCCTTCAGCTTATCTATACCCCTCATGATTTTATAAACTTCTGTAAAGTTACCCCTTAATCTCATACTCTCCAGTGAAAAATGTCCCAGCCGACCCAGCCTCTCCTTATCGCTCAATCCCTCCATTCCCAGGAACATCAGGTTAATCTCTTCTGAACCCTCTCTAGCTTAATAATATCAAGGTCAATAATATCAAAGTGAATAGACAAGGTATTTTCTAAGGATCAGGGAGTCCAAAACTAGAGGACGAAGTTTTAAGGTGAGAGTGGAAAAATTTAAAAGCAACATAAGGGGCAGCTTTTTTCACCCAGAGGGTGGTGTGCCTATGGAATGAGCGGGCAGAATGACCAGACTGGACACATATGCCAGAAGAAGTCTCACCAATGTCCTGTCCAACCACAACATGACGTCCCAATTTCGATATTCAAAGTTCTGACCAATGAAGACAAATGTGTTAAACACGTTCTTAACCACACTATTTGCATGAGGTGCAAATATTAAATACTTTTACCTGACGGCCTAGGTCTCTGTCCTACAATACCACCCTAATTTTGATTGTTTTGGTCCTGCTCTTGTTTGATTTACCAAATTCAATGCCTCAAATTAATCCAAACTAAACTCCATCTGCCACCCCTCAGCCCAGTGTGTGATATTACCACCTCCTCACCCTTCCCCTTCAATTTTAAAATGCCCATCCCCTCTCGAGAAGGCCTGCACACTCCTGGTTTTTTTCACAAAGACCTTGAGCTTGGTTTGCCTTGTGCAGTTAGGGGAAGGATGGATAGATTGCAGACACTGTCAGTGGGGAGGAGAGGCTGGACAGTAATCACTGGCCTGGTATCATTTCATGGTTCTAGGAAGAGGGCAGTCGCACGTGAGTGTTGGTTAATAATGATCGGTGTACTGAGGACAGAAATTATGGTCTTTCTCCTTCTCTGGTGTTCAGTAATAAATACCTATTCAAGACCCTTGATTGTGCAGAGTGTGTCTGCAGGATTTCTTTCCCTAATATTGCAGACTATGGATAATAGCGATTAAAGATGTTTAGAGTTAGTTTTGATGGCACAGTACTTACACTCAATATCCTACATTTGAGACAAATATTTTGCATTTGTTTAACAATACAAAGTGTTTTGTGTAGTTCAGAAATGATAACTGATTATAATAAATCCACACCGAGCTGAAAGCTGACACTTAAGATATGACCCAAAATCTGGGTATGGTAGTGTAGTGGGTAATATCCCTGCCTCTGAGCCAGAGGTCTGCATTTGATTCCAATTCCTGAACTTGTGTAGCAGTGTTCCTAGCTCTGGACTAGAAGTTCTGAATTCAAGTCCTGTCTGTTGCACAGGTATGCCACAGCATGTCAGAATATGCTGATGAGCAAACACTCAGGATAATAATTTTACAGCTTTACAAATATTGCCGAGTGTGCTAGTGTCCCTATCTCCAGGCACAAATGTCTAGGTGTAAATCTCACAGAAGTGTCTCATGATATATCTGAACAAACTGATTAAAATGGATTTAGAATTGTGATGTGATGGAGAAGGAAGAGGTGTCAGTATTGAATTTTAGAATTTAGGCCCGGGATAATTGAAAGCACAGCTACTCGTGATTAGAGCTGCATTTCGCTGGAGTAAAGGTTTATAAAATCAGAATTGTCATGGATAGGGTGAGTAGTCAGGGTTTTTCACCAGGTTAGGGGCGTCCAAAACTAGAGGGCATTGGTTGAAAGTGAGAGGGGAAAGGTTTTGATGAAGCCTAAAGGGCACCATTTCACACAGAGGGTGGTGTGCATATGAAATGAGCTGCCAGAGGAAGTGGTGGAGGTTGGTACAACTACAGCATGTAAAAGGTGCTGACAGGCCTGCCGAGCTTTTCCAGCTATTTCTGTATTTGTTAAAAAATGCATTCATTTTAACAAAGGTATTCTGAATAAATTGAACATTTTATTTTTTAATGACGCAGAGCCATGTAAACATATTTCAAATCGGCCGAGATCATTTTCTGCTATGAGTATGGCTCTGTGCCTGACAACAATGATGAACCTACATGGAACAGGGAATGTGATGGAGACATAGTTTGGACAATGTACAAGGAGACCTCACATGATCCAGTTTGTGAGAGGATGACATTACTGTGTGATTCAACTCAGAGAGGGAGAAAATGTAATCTGCCCGAGAAAGAACGGCAACTTGCACTCTCACTCCTTCATTTTTTCCTCATCACAGCAATGTGTGCGAGCTAAAACAAAATCGTTCTAAATCACCGTTACCATTCTTATTTTTATAGAATCCATGCAGTGTAGAAACAGGCCCTTCGGCCCAACCCAACCTTCCAAAGAGTAACCTTCCCAGACCCGTTCCCCAACATTGACCCCTGACTAATGCATCTAACCTAGAAATCCCTGAACACTATGGATAATTTAGCATGACCAATCCACCTAACCTACACAGTTTGAGCTGTGAGAAGGAAACTGGAGCACCCAGTAGAAGCTCATGCAGACAGGGGAATAATGGGCAAACTCCACACAGACCGTCGCCCGAGGCTGGCATCGAACCTCAGTCCCTGGTGCTGCGAGGCAGAAGTGCTAACCAATGAGCCACTGTGCCACCTTTTGGGAGATCCCTGACCCGAATTCACTGGAACGCCTCGCTGCCGAATACAAAGGGAGTTCGGCCAAATCCAACTGTTCCAGGATGAAATCCCATTGCTAGCACCTGTGTGAGTAGAATATCTTCAGAAGCAGAATCACATTTTGGACGATCTCTCAATTTGTCCTGTGTCATGAGTTACACTAATATCTGGACAAAGTTTTTTCAAGTTAAATTTGCAGAGATTTTGTTTATCTGTGTGTGTCAGTAATTTAAGAAAGGGAAGTATTGATTACGTATTTGCAATATCCAAAGAGTTTGCCATTCCTCTTTCCATCATAGTTTGAGTAACATTGCTCTGGACCATAAACGTGTTGTTTTAGCAGATTAAAGAAACTAGCCTGACTTGTTCCTAAAACTGACCCTGACCCAGTCTGAGACCGATATCATCTGCCATATCACCAACCTGGTTACATTTAACATTTATTGTCAGCAGTGGAGGAGTGGGACTAGGAAAGGAAACTGACCCAAAAAGCCGGGAAACTATAGACCGGTGAGCCTGATGTCAGTGGTGGGTAAGTTGTTGGAGGGGATTCTGAGGGATAGCATTTACATACATTTGGGAAGGCAAGGGCTGATCACGGTAGACAAAGTGTCTTTCTGCATGGGAAATCATGTCTCATTAACTTGGTTAAGTTTTTGAAGAGGTGACAAAGAAGATTGATGAAGGCAGTTTGGTAGACATTATCTACGTGGACTTCAGTGTTCATTTAAAGAATAAAGAGCAAAGAAAATTTAGAGCCCAGGAACAGGCCCTTCGCCCGCCAAACCTGAGCCGATCCAAATGTACTGTCTAAATCTGTCGCCCAATTCCTAAGCATCTGATCCCTCTGCTCCCCACCGACTCATGCATCGGTCCAGACGCATCTTAAATGAATCTGCCATGCCTGCCCCTACCATCTCTGCTGGCAACGCGTTCCAAACGCCCACCACCCTCTGTGTGAAGTACTTACCGCGTGTACCCCCCTTAAACATTCCACCTCTCACTTTGAAAGCACGACCTCTCGTTATTGAATCATTCAACCTGGGAAAAAGCTTGTCTCTATCCATCCTGTCTAAACCATTCATGATTTTGCACACCTCAATCAGGTCCCCCCTCAATCTCTTTTTTTCTAGTGAAAATAAACCTAACCTACTCAGCCTCTCTTCATAGATAGTATTTCATTCCGACTGGTAGACAGATTAGTAAGTTTCAGTCACATGGGATACAGGAGAAGCGAGTGACAATCGGCTTGAAAGAAGAGAGGTATTTTTCAAACTGGAGGCTTGTGAGCAGCAGTGTGCTGTAAGAATCAGTACTGAGTTCACTGCATTTCATCATTTATCTAAAGGAGTTAGATGTGAATATTGGGCCATTGTTAGTAAGTTTACAGATGACATCAGAAAGGTGGTGATGTAGATTATCTCGGAGTACAACGAGACCACAATTAGATGAGACAAAGGGTCAAGGAGTGACAGATGAATTTTAATTTAGATAAATATGAGGATTTGCATTTTGTGAACGCAAATCAGGGCAGAAATTATACACTTAGTGGCAAGGTCCTGTGGCGTGTTGTGAAACAAAGGGACCTAGGGCTGTAGGTACATTGTTCCTTGAAAGTGGAGTCGCAGGTAGACAGTGTGGTGCAGAACACATTTGGCACATTTGCCTTAATCAGTCAGAGCATTGAGTATAGGAGTTGTGGTGGCATTTTGCATCTGTACAGGATGATGATGAGGCCATTTTAAGAATACTACGTTCAACTCGGTTTTCTCAGAAATAACTTGCACAGATGTCCCAGGACTGGAGGTTTGAGCTTTAGGGAGAGGTTGATTAGGTTGAGGTGTTTCCCCCTGGGGTGTCTGAGGTTGAGGGGTGACATTATAGTGGTATATAAAACCATCAGGGGCATTGATATTCTGAACAGCTACGCTCTGCTCCCCATGATAGGGGAGTCCAGAACAAAAGGGCAGAGGCTGAAGGCGAGGGGGATTGATTTAGAAGGGACTTGAAGGTAAATGTTTCACACAGAGAGTGGTGTGTGTACGGAAAGTGCTGTCAGAGGAAGTGGTGAAGGGAGTTACAATCACACATTTAAAAAGTATCTGAAAGAGGAGGGATATTGGCCAAATGCTGGCAAATGGGACGAGATCAGATTTGATATCTGATCGGAGTGAACAGATTGGACTAACCGGTATGTTTCCGTTCTGCATGACTCTCTGATTCTCTCAGAAGGATGACGAAAAATTCCGAAAGGACCTTTCAAGTCGGAATTCTCTTCACTGGAAGTTTATCGTGTCTCTATGTTCATATTGAATGAAAACTGCATTAGTTAAATATTTCACAGAGAAGTGAGTCACGGATAATGGGATGAAGACAGGAAAGTGGGGCTGAGACAACAACCTGATCAGCCACAATCTAAGTGCCTGGTGGAGAAGGTTCAAAGTATCTAATGACCCAGTCCTGCTCCTCAGTCCCATGTTCCTGTGTTCCATTCAACCCCTCAAACCTGCGAGACAGGAATAGTTGGAGGCCACTTACTCGTATAACCTGGTAAAGAGAAACAGAGGAGACCATTCAGCCCCTCAAGACTGTCCCACACGCTTTGAGGTAATTTGGGAAATCTAATTGGAAAACCCAGGCTGGGTATGAAAGAGGCCCTTCATCTCTCTTCACAGAGCTTCCCCTCTCTGCAAGTTGTGCTCCATTTGTTGGTCATGTTGTAGACCCAGATTCACTGAGAATACAGCCCCTATACCTCACACAGAGATGGCTCACAAAATGCTCTGGTCTCCATGACTGCGACATTCAATAACAGAACATCCATGAAAATAACACCCACTAACTTTCCAAGATCAGAATGTGAGAACATCAGACACAGGAACAGGTCGTTCACTCCCCAAGCCTGCATTGCCATTCACTAAGATCATGACTGATCTGCTCTTGGTCTCAAGTCCTTTCTCATACCCAATTCTTCATCGCCCTCAACTCTCTGACAGATCAATATCTATCTACTTGGTCTTCAAATACTTTCAGTCATCTAGCTCCCAGAACACTCTTGAAAAGAGAAATCCTGACATTCAATACTACGTGTTTGAAGAAAACATTTGTTGCTCCGAGGGCGGCACGGTGGCACAGTGGTTAGCACTGCTGCCTCACAGCACCAGAGACCCGGGTTCAATTCCCGACTCAGGCGACTGACTGTGTGGAGTTTGCACGTTCTCCCCGTGTCTGCGTGGGTTTCCTCCGGGTGCTCCGGTTTCCTCCCACAGTCCAAAGATGTGCAGGTCAGGTGAATTGGCCATGCTAAATTGCCCTTAGTGTTAGGTAAAGGGGTAAATATAGGGGTATGGGTGGGTTGCGCTTCGGCGGGTCGGTGTGGACTTGTTGGGCCGAAGGGCCTGTTTCCACACTGTAAGTCTAATCTAATCTAATCTAATCTAATCATGGATTATTGATGTGAACAAAAGAGGTTCGCTCAAGGGTTCAGGTAAAAATGACTGGCACTGATATCAAGGCAGTGGTTGACTTCTGTTGACATCAAGGAGCTTAACAAAACAGGACTTGATGGGAATCAGAGTAAACTCTCCAGTGTTTGGAGTCAAACATGGCACAAAGGAAGATGTTCATCATCTCAATCCTGGGTCAGCTCCGTGGGAGATCCTCATGGTAGCTTCCTCTTCACAAACAGCTTCAGCTGCTTCATCAATGTCTCCCCGCCCCCACCTTCCCCACCATAAGATCAGAATTCGGGATTGTCACTCAAGATTCCACATTGTTCAGAACATTTTGTCCCCCGTCAGCTCCTGAACTGGTCTGTGTCCACGAGCAGCAAGACCCAGACTCCATTGAGGCTTGTGTTGTTAAAGGTTCCGTAACATTCAGAAAAAGCACTGCCTGGCACTGCACATTGCCACAGTAAAATAAGAGTTAATTCAGCACCTCACGCAGGTTTCACAGGAATATGAGGAAGTCATTCAGCCCATTGACAGTATTAGAGTATAACAGGGACAGCCCATTCAGTGCCTCCAGCCTATTACTCAGGAAGAGAAGGAGTCTAGTGGGATGGACCACACCAGAGCCCCTCGAAAATATTTGAAGGCGGTAACCTCGACTCTAATATTTTTTTTTTATTTCAAAGGAAATGTAACGTGTCTGTTCCAGATACAATGTGACTGGTCAAACACTCGGTGTGAAGCAAAACACCATCTACTTAAACAGCGAAGATAAACTGAAACCAAAGAAAGAGGAATTTAGAATAACGTAATTCTATTGGATAAGTTAACGGAATAATAGATCTAGGAACTGTTACTGATGAACTGTTCCAATATAGGAAACTCCCATAAACACAGCCCCTGGCAAAAAGGAAGATTCAGACACAGAATGTCACAAACATTTCTCCAATCCAGGAATTAAAAACAGCACCAAGAGAAAATTCAAAGAGAGTAGCAGCCAGGAGACAGTCACTGAAGCTTCCAACTCTGTGGAGACCACACTAGTTTCTGATGTTACTGAGAAACCAAAACCCAGAGATCCTAATCTGTGAGACGTGGGCACACCCATTCATGCTGCATTAATATAAACCCAAGACCTCCCGAGCTGTTTACTCAGTGGTCTTAACTAGCCAGCTTGGTAACGATCATTCAATCTCTCTCTGTAAAGAAACCAGAACAAAATAACCTCTTAAAGCTGCAGCATTATCACACTTTTCAGTACATCGAGCTGGTAAACAGGAACCAGGAGTAACCCAGTTAGGCCGTTGGCCCTGTCCAATCGGACGAGGAAGAAGCCAGTCAGTCCCGTGAGTCACTTACACAGGAACAGGAGAAGGCCATTCCCCCCTCAACACAGTTACAAAGGGACAGAAAGAGGTAATTGATACTGATTCCTGATGAATGGCTTCTGCCCAAAACATGGATTGTCCTGCTCCTCGGATGCTGCCTGACCTGCTGTGTTTTTCCAGCAATCTATTCTCTACTCCAATCTCCAGCATTGTCAGTCTTCACTGTCTCCTAATAGATGTTCTAACATGATGAACAAGTGGAGCAGAGACTGCACAGACAGACTGCTCCATACTGTTCCTCCTGGCTCTGTCGCTCATGATACACACGTGGGACTTTAACATGGTTTTCTAGTGTTGGGGACGGAAGCCATATGTCTTGTGTGAAGTCTCTAGAAGGCATCTTCCATCTCCGAGAAGTCAGACTGGTGTTCTCTGTGTAGGTTGGAAGTTGATGGTAATGGCTACCTGTTTCAGATGGAACGTATTGTGGTTGCTGTTGGGGATTGTGAGCAACATGGCGTTCAGTACGGGTTCACATGCCGACTGCACAATAATGTGGGGAGAGCTAATTTAGTCAAATAAACTGTTAGAAAAGCCAGGTTAGACTGATGAATGGACTCTCCACGATCAAATAATGCTGACCGTGTTCAGTTGGTCTTGTTGAATGCTTGTCTTGTGCAATGTATCCTGCATGCCTTACTCTGTCCAAGCCAATTTCCACCCTGTGATCTGCCTGTCCATGCTTCCTGTGATCTGCCTCCACTGCTCACAAATAAAGTTTCCCTGTACTGAGGTACAGGTGTCAATAAATCAAACCAATCAACCCTGGGTAAAGTATGGAATTTCTCATTCTGTCAATGTCTCTTTTGGAAATAAGTGATCGCTGCTACTCCTCGTGTTTCAGTGTCACCATTTCTTCGTCTCTCACAGCTCGACAGATTAAACACTCAGCTTCTTTACTCTATCCTCATGTTGCCATCATCTGTGGCTATGGTAAGGAGATCATTCCTTGCAAAGGAGATCAAATCTGTAGAGAATGCCCCAAATACTCTCTCAGCAAGGTTCTACAACAGCAGGAAGATGGCTTTACTTATGTACTCGAATCATCTTACAATGAAGGACTTACGTACACAGGGTTTGATTCGGAGCAGTCAGCATTGACTTGTGAGTGGGAGATCATGCTTCCCAAATTTGCTGGAGTTCTTTGACGAGGTGACCAAGAAGGTTGATATCTGTATGGATTTCAGTAAGGCCGTGTGATAAGGTTTCACACGGCAGGCTGCTCTGGAAGGTTCCATCACGTGGAATATTGGAGAAACTGGCCAATTGGATACACTGTTGGCTTGATGGTAGGAAGTAGAGGGTTGAGTGGAAAGATCCTTGTCAGACTGGAGGCGCAGTCCATTGCTGTTTGGTATCTATGATTTGGTTGAGAATGTACAAGGCATAATTAGTAAGATTGTAGATGACACTAAAATAACTGGTATCTTGATCAGTGAGGAAGTTTATCAGAAATTGCAACAGAACCTTAATCAGTTGGGGAAGTTGGGCCGAGAAATGGCAAATGCAATTTAATATAGAAGTGTGAGGTCATGCATTTTTGAATCTTAAATCAAGGTAGGAGTTTCATGATGAATGGGAGGGCCTTAAGGGGGTGCAATGGGCAGAGAGACGTTGGCGTTCAGGAAGACGTTTCGCTGAGCGTGGAGTCACAGGTAGACAGGGCAGTGCAGTAGCCTTTTGACAAACTGGCCTTCATCAGGCAAGACATTGTGTATCGAAGTTGGGAATTTATATTGATTTTACACAGCACTTTGGTGAGGCCGCACTTGGAGTTATACTGGTGAATAACAGTATTTGTCACCATGTTATTGGGAGGATGTTATGAAATTAGAAAGAGTGCAGAAGAAATTTACAAAGACGTTGCCAGGACCCAATGGTTTGAGTTATAGGGACAGGTTGGACAAGCTAGGACCTTTTCTTTAGAGTGTAGGAGATTGAGGGTGGGGGGTGGACCTTATAGAGCTGTAAAGATCACGAGGGTATGAATAGGGTTAATGCTCTGAGTCTTTTTCCAAGTTTGAGAGAAATGAGGATGAGAGGGGATCAGTTTAAGGTTAGAGGGGAAGAAATAAAAGGGAACCTGAGGGGCCACTTCGTTACACAGAGGGCTGGTACGTGGATGAGCTGCCAGCAGATGTGGTTGAGGGGGAGAGGAGGCGTACATTAATAACATTTCAAAAGCATTTGGATAAATATGTGGATAGGAAAGGACTGGAAGGATATGGGCCAACTGCAGGGAAATGGGGTTAGCGTGGATGGACATTTACAAGGTGGAGACGAACCCCTCTATTAATTAAAACCAAACACCCAGAAAAGCTCGCCTCACCTCATGATCTGTTAAAATATGAGCGACACAGATCTCCTACATTCCACTATTTAAGCAAAAATTAACAAGTTAGATGCTTAACTTTATTAGTGAACGCCAAACAGCAATTATTCACAAATACAAGCTGCTCTTTTCTGAACTACTTACTATCTGACTCCAACTCTGTAAAAATATGCTGTTCCAACAACTCACATATTAAACATTACAATCTCAAGACCACACAGTCTCCATATTCCCCTCTTCCAGCTGCTGATCTCGATGGGTCATGTTTTTTTTAATGCTAGTAGGTTTGACGTGCACATGTATCTTTGTTAGACAGTGTTTGAGATGGTCAGTTAGCACTCCTGCTCTACAGCAGTTACTCTGCTGTTGAATGCCATTGGCTCTCCCTCTAATGTTCAAAATACTGGGTGTATATACTCCCCATGATACATTTCTCATAGAGTGATTGCTTTCCAGGTGTCCAAGTAAAAATATTCAAATTCCATTGACTACTGGTATCCTGAGCGTTACTTAAACTCTTTGGTTGTATTTAAATTGTTGTGAAAACAAAAATGAAGACCCAGGAATCCATTTCCCAGCTTCTGGAGACATGTAGAACAGCCTGAACTTTAGCTGACATCTGTGGCTGTACTTTCGATTCAGCAAAACCCGTTCTGTCTTAAAGTGACCAGACATGCTTTAGGCTTCATAGCATCTCCCCCCTTCAGAAAAGAAAATGAACCATCAGAATGAAAAGATGGCATCATTCCTTTACCTCTAATTCTTAATCCATTATTATGAAATACAAAAGTATTAATCTCAGTTATACCATTCATATTAATTCTGCATACATCTTTAACACTGGAATAAGTCAAAACTTTACCTAAACGTTTTCCATTAAATACGTGTTAACACATTTGCTATCAAATTTAAAGACCAACAGCATGTACATTTTGTAACTTTAAATTCTTTAACATAAGTCTCCAATGAAATAGTCTCATCGTCGGGTCTTTAAATATTCCAAAAAATGCGAGAGGTTTGTCGTTGTCCACAACCATCTCCAACAATTCGTTTTTCATATAAACATTAAAGTATTGTCATACAGGACGAAACTTAATCATTCTTTTTCAATAATGGAGATTTTGTATTTCTTTTTTTTGGTGGATATTGAGTTTTTTCGACAAGTGGCCAAATGTCCTTTCAATCCATCATCATCTTTCTGTATCAGTACATCTCCAACCTCTATATCCCGAGCATCAAACACAATTTTCAAAGATTTCAAAATATTTAGTGTATCTAAACCTGATGCGGTGATTAGTCCTGTTTTTAAATTATCAAATGCCTCCTGGCATTGTTCTGTCCACCACAATTCTGTGTTTTTACTTAGTAAATCCATCAGTGGTGCTAATACGCTGCTGAAGTTTGCAACAAACCTCCGATAGAATCCACGCAGTTCCATCAATCGAAGCCCCTCTTTCTTCGAGGATGGTCGTGGAAATTCCTCAAAGCCCTTCGTCTTTGTGTTCCATGGGGTCAACCTTCCATGGCCAATGTAATGTCCCACGAACGTCCCCTCTGCCTTCGCCAATTCTGTTTTCTTTAAGTTTATTACCAAGTTTGCTTCTTGTAATCGTTGCAACATGGTCTGCCAACTGTAATATGTGAACTTTCAATCACTTGCTAAAGATTACTACATCATACAGATAACCTGCACAATTTGTTCATCTGGCCACAACTCTGTTCCTGAGTCTTAAATGTGGCTGGAGCATTATTCATTCACATGACATTCTCTAACATTTTTGTCATATCTGGTATCTTTACCAGTTAGTTTAACTGACTCAACATTTTAATTTGAAAGGGGCCACTAAACCTGGTTTTGAAGAGATTTCCTACCATTGGTGGCAATACTAATACGTCATCCCCATGGGAAATCGTCAAAGTTTTTATCTGCTACCTGCTCTATTCTATACTCTGCCCTCTTCAGGTGCTGTTTAACTAACTCACCCACTCCATTTAATCTCTCCCTCAACTCACATACATAATCCAAGTGTGAGAACTCTAAATTCGGTCCTGTCAATTTATATTTAACTCACTTCAAAGGACCTCTCACTTCATGTACGAATATTAACTCAAAGGAAGTAAACTGAGTAGATTTATGTGAGACATCTCTCATGGCAAACAATTTAATGTGACACCTTTATCCCAATCATTCTGGTAATCCTGACAGTACGCTGTTAACATGGTCTTCAGTCTGATGCTAACTTTTCAATGCACCCTGGGATTCAGGATGGGACGCACTTGATTTGAAGTGCTGTATATCTAAGCTATCCATGACTTCCGTAAACAGCTGAGCAGTAAAATGAGAACATTGGTCTGATTGAATCTCTCTGCATAACCCACAGCGAGTAAAGAAAGCTTCCAACCCCTCCACCTCCCTTTTTAACTTAACACTCCGTAATGGAATTGCCTCTGGTAATCTGGTAGACACATCCATTATGGTCAGCAAATATTGGTTTCCATTTTTATTTTGGAAAGGGGAACTACACAATTAATCATAAACCACGTGAAAAGTTCTTCGAATGCAAGAATTGCCAACAAAGGTCATGGTTTTATTACTGCCTGTGACTTACCTACCATTTGGCATGTATGACGAGTAAAGCAAAAAGTAACCACGCCCTTATGCACTCCAGGCCACTAGACATGCCTCTGTACCTTAGCGTGAGCCTTCCGTACACCTAGGTGACTGCCTGCAGTTAGTTCATGTGCTACCCGTAACACTGTATGCTACCAGTAACACAATCTGGTGCACTTCTGTCCATTTCTCTTCTGCACTAACCTGTCGTGGTCTCCATTTTAATTTTTGGATTCTATCTTTAAATTAATAACGTTCGATAATAATATATACTGATTTATTTTCTATGTGTGTGTATGTGTGTTTATATACATCTGTTGTAAGTCCATTAGCCTTTCTGCACTAAACACCTCTGCCTGACCATCTGCCTGTTCAGGTTATGTTTCCTGCACCGTGACAAAAATCAGGGTGTCAGTTAACTGCACATCAACTCCTTTGGCTTTTTCTTTCGTTTTTGTTTTCTTCCTGCTGTAACTTATGACAGTGGGATCTTGTTACTACACAGGCTGCAAACATTCCTAGGTATTTTTCTTTTAACTCCCTAGTTCCCTAGTCTTCCTTTGACTTCACCGACACAAGAGGTGCCTCTCCCACCTTGAATCCTGCTAAATCGTTCCCAAGAACAAACTGTATTCCTGGAACTGACACTCTGTCACTCACTCTGACTGTTACTTCCTCAATATTGATTTGGCACTCCAACCTGATGTTACACAAGGGAATGCTTAATTTCTGTCCCCATTCCATAAATTATCACGCTCTTGATTAACATGTCAGAAAGACTGAAAATACTTCCATCTCTTATTAATAGAAGCGGAGAGAAAGTGAGGACTGCAGATGCTGGAGGTCAGAGTTGAACACTGGGGCTGGAAAAGCACAGCAGGTCAGGCAGCAGCTGAGGAACAGGAGAGTTGACATTTCAGGCACAAGACCTTCATCAGGAAAGTGGGGGGTAAGGGAGTGGTAAAGGGGCTGAGAAATAAATGGGTGAAATAAATAAACAGCTGAGCAGTAAAATGAAGATCTTGGTCTGACTGAATCTCAGTCAGAGGGTTGGGGTGGAGCTGGGTGGGAGGTAGCTTGGAAGACGAGAGGTAGATGCAGGTGGGGGGTGATGATGATGTATCAGAGAGGAGGGTGAAGTGGATAGGTGGTAGGACAGCTGGACCCCTCAAACTATACTGCATCAACATCGACTTCACCAATTTCCAAATCTCTCCTCCCAAAACCTTATCCCAGATCCAACCATTGAATTTAGCACCGCCCTCTTGCACTGTCTTAATTGTCAATCTTCCTTCCCACCTATCCAGTCCACCTTCCCCTCCGACATATCAATGTCACTCTCATCTACATCTTCCCATCGCCTTCCCAGTGACCGTCCCACCAGCCCAGTCCTACCCTCCTGTTTAACTTTCAGCCCCGTCACATTCCTGACGACGATTGTCCTGCTCTTCAGATGCTGCCGGATCTGTTGTGCTTTTTGGGCGCCTCACTTCTCAACTATTAGAGACCGAGCAGATCTCGCATCTCACAAAATTATAATTTCTTGTCCTTCACCACCCCACCCCCCGCCCTTTCTGAGTTAAGTTTATCCACAGAGGTGAATTCTTTATAGAGAGCAGGCACTGCCTCCACACCAAGCCCTGCCTAGGCTGCGCACTCTCCTGCATCTCCTCCGCTCTATTTTGTGGTCTCCTTTACCAGTTTCACTAAAACCACTGGCTTAAACTCTTTTACCACATCTTTTCCCAAAGTGTCTTCCTTGAACGCCCAGCACTGTGTGTCCCAGCTTACTGCAGTGAAAACACCTTTTCCCAATGCCTTTCTTAAACCATCAGCACTGTAATTTTATGTGTTCCACACCGTTATAGTGAGAACACCTGTGGCCTTTCATCACCTTTCAACCCCTTGAACATCTTTTCTCACCTGTGTTAAACTATTGCCAGTGTGTTTTATTCTATGCCTTGTAGTGTAGGATCTCCCCTTCTCCCAATTTCTATCCCTCACCAGATGAAAATCCTCCCAGAAGCTAAATTTAGTCTCATGCACCAATACGTATTTACCTGTCATATCTGCCGCGCTTCTCACTTCTTGAACTGTCTGTTCATTCAAGTGAATTCTTTCCATCTCTGGAAGTGTGTCTTTAAACTCCTCCAGCAGAATAATCTCCCTTGGAGCCTTACAGGTCTTATCCATTTTTAAGGCTCACAACCATCTATCAAAATGACTGTGTTGAATTATTTTAAACTCAATATAACTCTGACCTGGTTCTGTCTCTATATTTCTGAGCCTATGTCTATATGCTTCTAGTACCAGTTCATAAGCACTCAAAATAGCTTGTCTGACATCTGCATAATCTCTTGTCCCTTCAACTGAGAGCACTGCACATACCTCACTAGCTGTGCCCACCAACTTAGTCTGAACTAGCATTATCCGCAACTTCACTTGACACACCATCTGCTGAGTCAATTTTTCAAATGAAATAAAAACGGTTTTTCTCACTGAAATATGGTAATATATTAACATAGTTGTATACATCACTACGTTCTCCCTTCATCTTCATTCTGTTAATTTAACTTTCTTGTCAAGTACTCAACAATTGAATTTCAAATTCTCTCTCCCTTTCTTATTCCTCTCTTTCTCTTTCTCTATCTCTCCTTTCTCTTTCTGTCTCTTTTTTTTAATCTTCTAAGTCCAGTTGCCACATTTGCAATTTATGTTTTTCTAACTCGACTACAGTTACCTGTTTCTCTGATGCACCAGAATGCTTGACCAACTCCATTACAACTTCAGCTTTCCTTTTGTCCCTGGTTCAAGCCAATTCTAATCAATTTGTTAATTCTAAAATTATGCCCGTTCTCTGTTTTTCTAAACTTTCTTGGCAAATTTGGGAATCTTAAAACTCCAGAACCACTTTAGTAATGTTAAATGTCATTACTTTTAATTTAACTAACCACACGGAAACAAAATTAAACGAATTTTCTCACCTGTTTTATTTGAAGATCTAGGTCTCTAATTGTCAAGTGATGGAATCTGCTGGGACATTTTTTGAATCCCAAATCTGTTCAAATCTGTCCAAATCCCTTACAACAAGCTCTCAAACTGTTATGATGTCGATATCGAACCCCTCTGTTAATTAAAACCACACACCCAGTAAAGCTCACCCCGCCTCGTACTGTGTTAAAACATGAGTCACAGAAAAGTCCCAAAATTCCAGTATTAAAAGAAAAATAACAATTTATAAGTCTGTAAGTTAGCTCGCTGAGCTTGAATGTTTGTTTTCGGATATTTCGTCACCATGACTAAGTAACAGAGTGAGAATCTCTGGTGATGTGCTGGTGGCATGTCCCGCCTCTCTATTTATAGGCCTTGGTTTCTTAAGTTGGGTGATGTCATTTCCGGTTCTGATTTTTTCAAGGCAAGGTAGGTCGGATCTAAATTGATGTGTTTATCAATGTACTTCTGGTTAGAATGCCTTGCCTCTAAGAACTTTCGTGCGTGTCTTTGTTTCGCCTTTCCTAGGATGTGTGTATAATCCCAGTCAAAGTGGTGTCCTTCTTTGTCTGTATGTATAGAAACTAGTGAAAGTTGGTCATGTCTTTCAGTGGCCAGGTGATGTTCAGTATCCTGCTAGCATGACAACAGGACAGCTTGAAATGTCGGAAAATGATTTTATATACACTTTTTAATCAGTATGTGTTCAGATAAGGAAGATTGTTCATATGTGTACAACACATTCTGAATGAACCAGGGAGACACAGTTAACAAAAAATGATGCAAATTATGTATAACATTTATAAAGCATTAACACATTATTTGGTCCTCATCTGAAGTGATATGTTCCCCTTCTCTCAACGTTCCCCCTTTTCTGGGATTCCTTACTCTTGTCTCTCGTTCTTATCAGGATGTGTGTTATAAATTCTTGTTTCTGGTAGCCCAACTTATTTCAGTTAATCCCCTTTCTGCCAGGAATTCAATATATTTGCCTGCTGGGTTCTTTCCAAAGCCAGTGTCTGTCATATTATTGAAGATATAAAATTCTGGCATCAGGCCCAGCATTTGAGCATATTACTGTTAGACATGCACTGTACAAAGGACCTCAGCACACAGGAATTGTCAAAACATTGAGGGATGTACATCTACTTCTTTTGATAATCTAGTTTTCGCAATTTTCACATCTCCACATCTATATTCGCGCTCTCGTTCTCTCTTTGTATCTAGTTAAGAAATCCACCAATTATTCTTCGTGTCACATCTCTCAAAACTCCTTTTTTTCGGTTTATATCTATTGCTCTGTTATTGATGTAATGAGATTATAATTAAGCAATGTAATGACAAAGAGATGCGGGAGGAGTTGGCCAGAGTTAATTGGAAGGAGAGCAGAGCAGGAAAGGCCATGTATAAGTAAAGGCAGGAGTTTCTGGTGATAATTCGGAGGATATCAGAAATTCATCCCAAAGAAGACGGAACATACTCATGGGAGTACAAGGCAGCCATGAGCGTTAAGGCAAGTCAGGAACAGCACCAAACCAAAAGAGAAAACATACAATGTGGTGAAGCTGATTGAGAATCCAGAGAATTCATTTGCTCTGGAACGACATGAGGCTGGTGTCACTGAGACTACAGAGCTGTAAATCATGGTCAGAAAGAGAAACAGAGGGGAAAGTACTTTCACTTTAAACACAGAAGATGGTATTACTCGAGGAATCAAACAATTGAAATAAAATCAGTTAAATACTTTTGTAAAATATGTCAGATTGAAAGCATGACCCGGGGAGAGACTCTCAGCACAATGAAAATTTTAAAATGGAAGTATTATCACATCAGAAACCAGAGTAGGTCATTGAGTAGAGGGCTGATGCGTGAATGGGTCTCGATGTGAACTGAGGAACAGACGCCAGAATTGCATTGCAGCTTTTGCAGCTCAAAATTATGTATTCATGTAGTGCGGCAGACCACAGAAGCAGGAGAATCAGACCTGCATTCAACCACAACCTGTAACTTGTTTGCCCGGGATAATATCCTCAGTCTGGCGTTACCGTCAACACGATCTGTGACTCAGTGACGAGTGTGGGTGAACAAGTCATGGTCAGATCCACTTGAACCTAAACCTGATGCTAGCCCATTAAAACTACCGCACTTGACCAACAGATCTTATTGAAGCTCTGCAATCCTGTCACATTCAGTCATAAATGGTGATGGATGAATCAACAATTGACGGAGGAGAGGGCTCCACAAGCATCCACACCCCATATAATCAAACAGCCCTGCAGCCTTGGTTATGGTATCCCAACTTATTTCAGTTAATCCCCTTACTATCAGGGTCTCAATATATTGGCCTGTTGGGTTCTTTCTAAAGCTACTGTCTGTCATATTATTGGAGAGAAAAGTTCTGGCATCAGATCCAGCATTTGAACATATTACTCTGTTTTATATGCACTGCACAAAGGACCACAGCACACAGGAATTGCCAAAACATTGAGGGATGTACATCTACTCCTATCGATAATCTGTTTTCTCATTTTTCTTATCTCCACATCTACATTCTGTCTCTCGTTCTCGCTTTTTATCTAGTTAAGAAATCCCCCAATTATTCTTCATGTCCCATCTCTCAAAACTCCTTCGTTCGGTTGATGTCTATTGCTCTAATCTCTGTGTAATGTGATTATAAGTGAGTAACGTAAGTACAAAGATATGTGGGAGGAGCTAGCCAGAGTTAATTGGAAGGGGAGCCGAACAGGGAAGACCATGGAGCATTAATGGCAGGAGCTTCTGGGGATAACTTGGGGGATATCAGAAATTTAGCCCAAAGGAGATGCAAAATACTCATGGGACGACAAGGCAGCCATGACTAATAAGGTATCAAACCAAAAGAGGAAATATACAATGTGGTGAAGATGATTGGGAATCCAGAGAATTCATTGGCTCTGAAACTACATAAGGCTGGCATCAGTGACACTACAGAACTCTTAATCATGGTCAGGGCGAGAAACAGAGGGAAACACATTCCCCTCAAACACAGAAGATGGCATTACTGAAGGAAAACTACAGACGAATTAAATAATTGAATTAAAACCAGTTAAATGCTTTTGCGGAACGTGTCAGATTGAAAGCATGACCCGGGGAGAAACCCTCAGCAGAACGAGGATTTGAAAATGAAAATATTAACTAGGGAACAGACAGCAGAATTGCATTGCAGATATTGCAGCTCAAGACTGCGTATTCATGTACTGCTGTAACCACAGCAGCAGGAGAAGAAGACCTGCATTCAACCACAACCTGTAACATTTTGCCCGGGATAATCTCCTCAGTCTGCCATGACCATCAACATGATCTATGGTTCAGTGACGAGTGTGGGTGAACGTGGCAGGGTCAGAACCACGTGAACTTAAACCTCATGCTAACCCATTAAAACCACCGTTCTTGACCAACAGATATGATTGAAGCCCTGCAGTCCTGCTACATTCAGTCATAAATGGTGATGGATGAATCAACAAATGACGAAGGAAAGGGCTGCACAAACATCCTCATCCTAAATAATGGAACAGCCCTGCATATCAGTGTAAACGACAAGGATGTATTATCAGGACCATCCTCAACCAGAAGTGTTGAGTCAATGAGCCAACTCACCCTCGCCATGATGCCCACCAAATCACAGGTGCCAGAATTCAACCAACTCGATTTGCTGCAATTGACATGAAGAAACAACTGCACACAGTAGTTACGACATATGCAATGGGACCTGATCCCATTCCTGCAATAGGACTGAAGACTTGTGCTGCACAACAAGCCGTGTCCCTGGGGAAGCTGTTTCACTCCAGCTCCATCTCCCTGGCAATATGGAAAATTACTCAGCTAATGGCCAGTCCCCTAAAAGGCGAATAATTACAATCTGACCAATTACCTCCCCTTCAGTCCCATGACGACAGTCAAATTGGTAGGAGTTATTTTTGACAGAGTTGTCAAGCAGCACAGAAATAACCTGCTCAGTGTGGTTTCCGATAGGTCCCCATGTGGAGATGGTGCTGCTGTGGAAATGTCACTGGGTTACTAATCCAGACCAGGATAATAGTCTGGCAGCTGGTGGAAGTTAAAAACAATTAATAAAGTATCGAGATCTAAAATCTGGTGTCAGTAGTAGTTACCCTGAAGTCAATGTCGATTGCAAACAGCAGTTTGCTTCCCCAATGTACTTTCCGGAAGTGAATTTCCCGTGGTTTCCTGGTCTGGCCTAAAAGTGACTCCAGATACACAGACATGTGATAAACTGTTCAATGGTCTCTGAAATGGCTCCAAAATTACCATCCCTGCTTTCAATTTGTCTCGCCCTGTCAGAGTTTTATATATTTCCCTGAGATCTCAACTCATTTTCCTAAAGCCGATGGAATACAGGTCCAGTTGCCCAAAACTCTGCTGCCACAACAAGCCTGCCATCCCAGAGATGAGTCAGGTCATTCTTCACGGCATTCCTTCAATGTCAGGTTTGTCCTTTATTAAGTAAGGAGACCAAAACTACACACAATACTGCACAATGTTCAAGATGCGGTTTCACGAAGGCCCTGTACAGCTGCAGTAAGACACCTTTAATCCTGGACTCAAATCCCCCTGAAATGAAGGTCAACACACCCTTTACCTTCCTAACTGCTTTCTGTTCCTGCAAAAAAGTACTTTCAGTAACTAGTATACAGAGAGATCCAGATCCTTTTCAATGTTACAGCTACCCGACTGGTGGGTCTATGTACACTGGTAAGTGTCCCAATGCCATTCCCAGTATTTTCTTCTGGCTTCAGAGCTCACTGCCCGGTATGGACGCCTGGGATCGGTGAAGAATGAATCGAAAAGAAGCATAAGTCCCTTTATAGAGTAACATTTTTCAACTTTTTCAAATGGTAGGCTACCGTTCTCTTTTTCCCATCAAAAAGCACAACGTCACATCTACCCACATTTCTCTTCATTTCCCCGTATTTGCACAGACACTTCACTTACCTCAGTCACCTTGGAGCTTTTTTACATCCTCCTAACCCACTCACTATCCGACATCAGTTAATGCCATCAGCAGGCTTGGGAATATTGCATTTGATTCCTTCTAACAAACGTTTGGTGTGTATTTGAAATAGCTAGGGCCCAAGCACTGAATCTCCACTCGAGAAAAAAACATTGATTTATTCCTACTCACTGTTTCCTGTTATCTCTCCCATTCTAAAACCATACCCATCTGTCAGCCCCAGTCCCATACGATTCAAATTTGCATAGTAGGCTTGGGACTTTATCAAAAATCTTTCTGAAAATCCAATCGTGTTGCATTGATTGCTTCTCCATAGTTTTGCTGAAAGTCAGTTTCTCAAATATCATTCCCATTTGATAAATCTCTGTTGCCTTTGTCTCAGCCTATTACTCTCAATTAAAATACTTTCTCCATAATGTTTATTTGCCAATTTTATTCTATTCCCCTTTTCTCTCTCACCAGATTAAACTTTCCTAGTATTGCAGGGAAGATTTTTTTGTTTTGTTTTCTTCTTAACTGAAATATTTGCTGCACACTTCTACCATTTCCCTGTTCTCCATTCTCCATTCTCTGGTTTCAGTCTGTAAAGAATCTGCACTTTTTTCCCTTAATTTTACCATTGACGTACTTTATGAAGCTATTACAAGTTGACTCGTACTACCCTTGTGCATATAGAGTGTTCTGAAACCCATCAATTCCTTTCTTAAGCCTCTCAATGATTGACCTTGCACAAATATGCACTCATAGAAGTATAGAGTCTGCACCGTCAGAAATACAGCACGGTGTACATTAGTCCCACTTTTCTACACAAGCCCCATAGCTGGGAATGTTATGACACTTCAAGAGGTCGTCCAAGTACTTTGTAACAGCTGTGAGGTTACCCGTGACAACTCCGTCTCCGAAAGTACATTCCAGAACCCAAAACCCTCTGGTTGCAAAACGATCCTCAAATCCTCTCTAAATCTCAAACTCTTCACTTTAAGAGTGTGCTCCTCCTTGTTCTTTTCCCCCTGACGAAAGGAACAGCTGCTGTCTATCCACTTTGTCCATGTTCCTCATAATCTTTTCCTTCTGAATCACGTCCCCCTCATCCTCTCTGCTCCATCGTACACAATCCGAGCTTATCCAGCCTCTCTCCATAGCTGATATGCTCTATCCCAGGGAACACCCTGGTGAATCTCCTCTGCACCCCTCCAGAGCAATCACATCCTTCTTATAAAGTGGTTCCAAGAACTACACACAGTATTCCATCTTATCCTCACCAAAGTTCTGCATAGCTCTTCTAATCTGTGCCTCGATGAATAAAGGCTATGCTTACGCTTCCCTTTGCTTTCTCAACTTGTTTATTAACCTGCTTAGTCGCATTCATGGATGTGTGGAGAAGTACCCTCTGAATTTTCTAGTGTGCTGCCATTCATTGAATCCTCCGCTGTCTGGTTCCTTCTTCCAAAGCATATTACCTCATATTTATCCGGGTTGTATTCCATCTGCTTTTGATCTGTCCATCTGACCATTCCATCTGTATCTTCCTGTAACATAAGACCTTCCTCCTCACTGCCAAAAGCCCGGTCAATCGTTGTATCAAACACAAACTTAGTTATCACACTCTCCCCACTCCTCGTCCATATTTGCAGATACACCATATATGAATACCACAAAGAATAAGGTTATAGATCACACAACACCAGGTTATAGTCCAACTGGTTTATTCGGAGGCACTAGCTTTCGAAGCGCTGCTTCTTCATCGGGTTGTTGTGCGCTTTGAAAGCTCGTGCCTCCGAATAAACCTGGAGTTGAGCGATTTTTAACTTTGTCCACCCCATTCCAGCACAGGCACCTCCGAATCACAAACAATAAGAGACACAGCATTGATCCCGATGGTGCACCATGAGACACCAGCCTCCAGTCACACCAACAGGCTTCTATCACCACCCTCTGTCTCCTACCGCTAAAGTTGACTTAGATGCAACTTGGCACGTCACTAATGAGTCCTACCTGTTCCCTGGTTATTCCGTTCCACTTGACACACTTGCTGAATACCTGGGGACTCACCCTAAACTTGCCCTGCCAGCCGCTTTCCATGACCCTCTATTAGTCAGTCTTCTCCGAGTGAATAATTTCCTCCTTATTTCAATCTTAAATGGCCTGTCCCTTATCCTGCCATTATTTGCCTTAAAGGTAGAGTAGACAGCCTGAGAAACATCCTGTTTGTTTCCACCTTGTCATATGTTTAGTGAATTTTCTAAATTTCACTGCGATCACCTCTCATTCTTTGAAAACTAGAGAACACAGGCCAAGTTTCTGCATCAGACAATCTCGCCATCTAAGGGAAGAATCTGGAGAATGTCCATTGCACTCCCTCTGTGGTCAATATATTCTTTCTCAGATTAGGTCACCAAAACTGTACACAACATTCCAGGTACAGTCTCACCAACCCTGTACACAATACACCAGCTACAGTCTCACCAATACACTATGAAACTACTTCAACATTTTATTGCATCTATATTCTGACTCCTTTAATTGAAGGTGAACCCAACTTTAACTTTTCACTTAAATATATTCTTCCAAATACCCTACAAAAAATTCCGAAGTTATCAAGTATGATTTCCTTTCAAAAATGCATACTGATTCTCTACAATGTTGCTGTGAATTTCTAAATATTCAATATCACATCCTGTCTTATACATTCCAAAAGTTTATCTTCAGATGTCAAGTTAATTGGTCTGCATTTCTTTACGCTATCACTTTTTCCCTTTCTACATGCCTGGATCCATTCTATTCATCTACCTGCCATGCTTGGATCACGTTTATTACCTTCCATTTATCTACAATGGCTTTGCAGCCTCTTTGGAATATACAGAAAAATAAAACATTCATGAACAGTGCAATTCATACTTCTATTGGTGAGTAATTTTAAATCACTTGGTATTTCTGGGTGATTTTCTGGGTCTTTCTCAATGAAGTCATATGCAAAGTAACTGTTTATTTTCTCGGCCATTTCCCTGTTCTCTACAATAAGCAGTCCTCTCCCGATTAAACATTTCCACATTTGATCATGCTTTTATTTTGTTTCCTTTGAAATATAGATCGTAGATTAATGCAGTCTTTGTGTTCCTGTTTGTTAGTATGCATGTTCACTTTTTGATTTCCTTATCGGTTTTACTGCCCTCCTTTTCTGGATTGTAAATTTCTAACATTTCTCAGGTTTCCACAATGTCTGGACGTTTTCTGAAGTCACTTCTTCTGATTAATATAATTGTTAATTTGTTATGCTAACCATCATTAAGTCAGTTTCTCACTCTTGGGTGATTTTACCTTAAAGAAATAGACTTTTCTTTCAGACTATGCAGCATTTCTATAAACCAGATATATCCAAGAACATTGCATGAGGACAGAAAAGACATTGCGGGGGCCCGGCTGATATTTCTACATCATTGCTGGCCATGGGAGAGGTCCCAGATGAATGGAGGACAGGGAATGCTGTGCTCTTCTTCAAGAAGGGCTACAAAGAATATCCTGGAAATTATAGACCAGTAAACTGGACATCTGTAGTAGGTAAGGTAATTGAGAAGATTCTGAGAGATAAGATAAACATACATTTGGAAAGGCAGGATGTGATTAGGAGCAGTCAGCTTTGTATATGGGAGATCATGGTTGACAATTATTTTAGAGTTCTTTCATGAAAAGTGACCAGCAATGTTGACGAGGGCAGGGTGATATATGTAGTCCAATTGATTTGAGTGAGACCTTCAATAAGGGTTCACATGGTACGCCGCTCTGGAATGTTAGTTTACATGGAATTGAGTAGGAACAGGGCAAATTAGATACAAAATTGTCTTGATGGTAGGAAGCAGAGAGCAATAGTAAAAGGATGTTTGTCGGACCGGAGGCCTGTCGATAGTGGAGTGCCTCAGAGTTCGGTGTTGGGACCATTGCTGTTTGTTTTATGTATAATGATTTAGGTTAGAATGTACAAGGTATGATTATTAAGATTGTAGATGACAATAAATAATATGGTATCGTGGACAGTAAGGAAAGTTGTCAGACATTGCAGCAGGATCTTGATCAGCTGGGAAAATGGGCCAAGAAATGGCAAATGGAGTTGAATGTGGATAAATGTGAGTTTTTGCATTTTGCAAAGTCAATTCAACGTCAGAGTTTAATGGAGAATGGTTGGGTCTTAAGGGTTGTAGTGGAACAGACAGACCCTGGAATTCAGGTACACGGTTCTCTGAAAGTTGATTCAGAGATAGACAGGACAATGAAGAAGGCTTTTGGCAAACTGACCTTCATCAATCAGTGCATTGAATATTGAAGTTGCGGAGTTATGTTGCAGTTATACAGCATGCTGGTGATGCCATACTTGTAGCATTATGTTTAGTTTTGTTCACTTTGTTCAGAGAAGGATAGAACATAGAACATAGAACATAGAACATAGAAGAATACAGCGCAGTACAGGCCCTTGGGCCCTCGATGTTGCGCCGATCCAAGCCCACCTAAACTACACTAACCCACTATCCTCCATATACCTATCCAATGCCCTCTTAAATGCCCATAAAGAGGGAGAGTCCACCACTGTTACTGGCAGGGCATTCCATGAACTAACGACTCGCTGAGTGAAGAACCTACCCCTAACATCAGTCCTATATCTACCCCCCCTTAATTTAAAGCTATGCCCCCTTGTAATACCCGACTCAATACGCGGGAAAAGGTTCATACTGTCGACCCTATCTAACCCCCTAATCATCTTGTACACCTCAATCAAGTCACCCCTAAACCTTCTTTTCTCTAGTGAAAACAGCCCCAAGTGCCTCAGTCTTTCCTCATACGATTTTCCTTCCATACCAGGCAACATCCTGGTAAACCTCCTCTGCACCCGTTCCAATGCCTCCACATCCTTCCTATAGTATGGCGACCAAAACTGCGCACAATATTCCAGATGCGGCCGTACCAGAGTCTTATACAACTGCATCATGACCTCAGGACTCCGGAACTCAATCCCTCTACCAATAAAAGCCAGTACGCCATATGCCTTCCTCACCGCACTATTTACCTGGGTGGCAACTTTCAGAGATCTGTGTACATGGACACCAAGATCCCTCTGCTCATCCACACTACCAAGTATCCGACCATTAGCCCAGTACCCCATCTTTTTGTTATTCTTCCCAAAGTGAATCACCTCGCACTTAGCTACATTGAATTCCATCTGCCACCTTTCTGCCCAGCTCTGCAGCTTCTCTATATCCTGCTGTAACCTGCCACATGCTTCCTCACTGTCAACAACTCCTCCGAATTTCGTATCATCCGAAAACTTGCTCACCCAACCTTCTCACCCCTCTTCCAGGTCATTTATAAAAATGACAAACAGCAATGGTCCCAAAACAGATCCTTGCGGAACACCGCTAGTGACGGCACTCCATGAAGAAACTTTGCCATCAACTACTACCCTCTGTCTTCTTCCATCCAGCCAATTCCTAATCCAAACCTCCAACTCACCCTCAATGCCATATCTCCGTATTTTCTGCAGTAGCCTACCATGGGGAACCTTATCAAACGCCTTACTAAAATCCATATATACCACATCTACCGCTTTCCCCTCATCAACCTCCTTCGTCACCTTTTCAAAGAATTCAATAAGGTTTGTGAGGCACGACTTGCCCTTCACAAAACCATGCTGACTATCCTTGATCACATTATTCCTATCCAGATGTGCATAAATCCTATCCCTTACAATTCTCTCTAAGACTTTGCCCACAACAGAAGTGAGACTCACCGGCCTATAGTTACTAGGGCTATCCCTACTCCCCTTTTTGAACAAGGGAACCACATTTGCTATCCTCCAGTCTTCTGGGACTACTCCTGTAGACAAAGAGGACATAAAAATCAAGGCCAATGGCTCTGCAATCTCCTCCCTTGCTTCCCAGAGAATCCTAGGATAAATGCCATCAGGCCCAGGGGACTTATCTATTTTCACCTTTTCCAGGATTTCCAACACCTCTTCTCTACATACCTCAAAGCCATCCATTCTACCTATTTGTGACTCAGTATTCTCATCGACAACAATGCCCTGTTCCTGAGTAAATACTGAAGAAAAGTATTCATTCAGTGTCTCCCCAATCTCTTCCGCCTCCACACGCAACTTCCCCCTACTATCCTTGACTGGACCTATTCCTACCCTAGTCATTCTTTTATTCCTAACATACCTATAGAAAGCCTTAGGGTTTTCCCTAATCCTATCGACTAAGGACCTTTCATGTCCCCTCCTTGCTGCTTTTAGCTCTCTCTTCAGGTCCTTCCTGGCTACCCTATAACTCTCAATCGCCCCAATTGAACCTTCACGTCTCATCTTGAGATAGGCCGCCCTCTTCCATTTAACAAGGGATTCCAATTCCTTATTAAACCACGGCTCCCTCGCACGACCCTTTCCTTCCTGCCTGACAGGTACATAATTATCAAGGACACTCAATAGTTGCCCCTTGAACAAGTTCCACATATCATTTACACTCTTGCCTTGGAGTCTACTTTTCCAAGCCACACATCCTAAGTCATGCCTCACCGCATCATAATTTCCCTTACCCCAGCTATAATTCTTGCCCTGTAGTACACACTTATCCCTCTCCATCACGAGTGTAAAAATCACCGAATTATGGTCACTACCCCCAAAGTGCTCACCTACCTCTAATTCTAACACCTGGCCTGGTTCGTTACCCAGAACCAAATCCAGTATGGCCTCACCTCTTGTTGGCCTGTCTACATATTGTGTCAGGAAACTCTCCTGCACACATTGAACAAACACTGACCCATCTAACGAACTTGAGCTATAGCTTTCCCAATCAATATCAGGAAAGTTAAAGTCCCCCATAACAACCACCCTATTACTGTCACTCATCTCCTGAATCACCTTCCCAATCCTTTCTTCAATGATTCTAGGACTATTAGGAGGCCTGTAAAAGACTCCTAACAGGGTGACCTCACCTTTCCTATTCCTAACCTTAGCCCAAACTACCTCAGATGGCAAGTCCTCATCCATTGTCCTTTCCACCGCTGTAATACTATCTTTGACAAGCAATGCCACACCTCCCCCTCTTTTACCCCCACCTCTGACCATACTAAAACATTTAAATCCCGGAACCTGCAACAGCCAATCCTGTCCCTGTTCTAGCCATGTCTCCGTAATAGCCACAACATCGAAGTCCCAGGTACCAACCAACGCTGCAAGTTCACCTACCTTATTTCGTATACTTCTTGCATTGAAGTATACACACTTCAAGCCACTTCCCTGTTTACAGGCACCCTCCTTGGAAATTGATACCATGTTCCTCACCTCCCTACACTCCAGGCCCTGCACCCTGAAGCTACAATCTGGGTTCCCATGCCCCTGCCGAATTAGTTTAAACCCCCCCCAAGAGCACTAGCAAACCTCCCCCCAAGGATACTGGTTCCCCTCAGGTTCAGGTGTAGACCATCCTGTTTATAGAGGTCCCACCGTCCCCAGAAAGAACCCCAGTTATCCAAAAACTGGAACCCTTCCCTCCTGCACCATCCCTGAAGCCACGCATTTAATTGTTCTCTCTCCCTATTCCTCGAATCTCTATCACGTGGATGTTATTAAACTGGAAAGAGTGCAAAGGAAATTTACAAGGATGTTGCCAAGAACTTGGTATTTCTGGGTTTTAAGGGGAGGTTCGACAAGCTAGGACATTTTACTTGAGAGTGTATGAGACTGATGGGGGATCTGATGAAAGTGTATAAAATCATGGGAGGCATGGGTAGAGTAAATGCACTCAGTATTTCTTCCCTAGGCTTGGGCAATCCCGAACGAGAGGGCATCAGTTTAAGGTCAGAGGAGAAAGAATAAAAGGGAATCCAAGGGACAACTTTTTTAACACAGAGTGCTTATAGAATGAGCTGCCAGCGGAAATAGTTGAGGCGGGTACATTGACAACATTTGACAGACATTTGGACAAATACATGGATAGGAAAGGCTTAGAAGGATATCGGGCAATAGCAGGGAAATTGTGTTAGTGTGAATAAACATTTTGTTCTGAATGGACCACTTTGGGCTGAAGGGAATATCTCCGTGCTGCAGGAGTCTATGAGTCGAACAACCATTGCTTATCTCTCATTGAATATTGTATTGTATTTTTTCAAATCATTGGAGCTAACTTGACCCTCTAGCCTCCAGGCTTCCACGATGTTTGACAATAATGTTCAAAATTTCTATATTGCATGCATACATAGAAATTGAACATTACAGCGCAGTACACACCCTTCGGCCCTCGGTGTTGCGCCGCCCTGTCATACTAATCTGAAGCCCATCCCACCTACACCATTCCATGTACGTCCATATGCCTGTGCAATGACGACTTAAATGCACTTAAACTTGGCAGGTATACTACCGTCGCACGCAAAGCATTCCATACCCTTACTACTCTCTAAGTAAAGAACGGTATGTAAAATGCAACATATTCATGTCATAATTCATCAAAAGCTGCTTCAGAGCAAGGTTAGTAATCAGTCGTTCTGACCATACAACACTAAATCCGAAATAAATTGCTCACTAGTTGGTTAAACAATATACTCTTCAACCTACCTGATACACACTTATGGAATTTATTGTCACAACACCAGCTGTCATTTAGTTAACGCAGTTTCAATGCAACTTGATGCTATCTATTATTACTGCAGCACCCACGATTATTTGTTACTCATTAACAGGATCAGAGCGTCGCTGGATAACCAGCATTTATTTCCCGTGCCGGAGGGCAGTTAAGAGTCAACAGCGCTGCTTTAGGTCTGGAGTCGCATGCAGGCCAGACCTGGTAAGGACAGCAGTTTTCTTCCCTAAAAGACATCAGTGAACCAGATGAGTATTTCCAACAATGGATTCCTGGTCATCATAAACCCTTGATTCCAGATATTTATTGAATTCAAATTCCACCATCTGCCATGACAAAATTCAAACTTGGGTACTCAGAACCTGCCCTGGGTCTCTGGGTTCTGAACCCAGTGATAATACCACGAGGCCATTGCTTCCCCTTGCATATACTTGCATATCCAATTTTTGGACCATATGATGCAAATTATTTGTGCCACAGTTTTGGTCTCGATATATAACACACCAATGTTTACTTCTCCTTGCTATTTGTAAGATCCACCCAAACTGGTTGTGTGGAATCTGAGGGACAGGATCTGTGGTGTTGTTAGCGATAGACTTGGACAGGACATACAGGGAGACTCACCTCGATGCGGAGATGATCTGAAGAACTGGTCAGCAATACAAGACAAGGATCAATATCCTTCCTGTTCTGTCAGGATAAGTGTCACCATATTCTTCTGCACCCTCATACTCAATGTATATCTGCTATAGCACCTACCCTCGAACAAGGCTCACACTCTATCTCCAAATAAGGATCAAGCACGACCACACTCACTGTTGAATTCAGCACTTTCCCTCCCCAACTTTTTCTGTCCCTGACGCAATATCCCTGCACACTAATGCCACTGCATGGATGCAACACTGTGGTCAGACTCCCTCCGGACACCTCACCCTTTCCCCTTTCCATATACCAGTATTAACAGCAGGGACACCCACTCCCACCCTCACTCCGTCCCTCCTCTTCTCCTATTCCAGGAAAAACAGCCTGGAATAGGACATAAAGGGCCAAGCCGGGTATTAGAGTGCCCGATATCCGTTCCCTCACCCTCTACCTCGACATGTGGGGAGGATCCTGGAAAGAGCCAGAGAGGACAAGGACACCTTGTGTGGAGATTCTGAAACATCCACATCCCACGAACCAAATAAGCAGCAATGTTCAGTAAAGAGCAATTCTCAATTTAAACTCGCTGACAGTTCCAATCTCATCTCTCTCACTTGAAAAAGAACAGATACCCCATTGTACAGAGATGCAAGCATTAAATTACACAGAACTATTGGTAAGCACCCCGATATACTAACTATAAAAATGCATACAAGGGGATAGTCATACACACACGTAGAAGCACACAGAGACATATAGAGTGACACAAAAATAGGCATAAAACAGATAGAAACAGAGATAGAAAGTGTGATACACAGACAGACAGACATAGTCACACAAATACACAGATAACAAGCACATGGACACACACACATATAACTACACACAGAGACACAGACACTAGTGTCATTAAGACACAAATACAAACGTTTTTGATTTATAAGGAGATCAAGGATTCTAGGGAGAATGATTTTGAGGAACACATAAGAAATTATAGAATGGCATATCAGATTCGATGGGCCGAATGGCGTAATTCTGCTCCTTTTTCTAATGTTCGTGTGGTGTTATGCTATCAGGTATTCTCTTCCTGAGGCAAAAGCACAGGCTAGCTTTGATACAAACTTGATTGAAAAGGCTGAATGGGATTGTGGGACAGAGTTGGAGGATGGAATGGTTTATACCTATTCCTAGTTATTTTATCCTTATATCTAAAAAGGGGCAGTGATTTGATGTGAGGTTAACACAGTTTTAAGATAATGGGTCTCACAATGAAACAAGAATGTCCCTTTCACTTTAGTGTGGCGCTATCTGTGGTGTTCTCATCCTCACGGAGCAGTGAAGACTCGGTTACTGAAGATATTCAAGGCTGAGCTCGACTGAGCTTTGCTGGACAGGACAGTCAATGTTTATGGGGACCAGACAGGAGACGGATGGTCAGACACAAGCGGATGAGCCATGAGCATTCTGAATGGTGCCGCCGATTGGCTAACTGCAGCCCCTACCCCATGTGTTGCAGCCTCAATGCAGCCCTCGCGGCGGTTACAGAGATATACTGCTGCCCCTACCTCATGTGTTGTCGCCTCAATCCACACCTCGTGGCTGTTACAGAGATATACTGCTGCCCCTATCCCATGTGTTGTTCCCTTAATCCAGCCCTCGAAGCTGTTACAGAGACATACTGCTGCCCCTACCTCATGTGTTGTTTCCTCAATGCAGCCCTCGCGGCTGTTACAGAGATATACTGCTGCCCCATCCCATGTGTTGTCGCCTCAATCGATACCCGCGGCTGTTACAGCGATATACTGCTGCCCCTACCCCATGTGTTGTTCCCTCAATCCATCCTTCGATGCTGTTACAGAGATATACTGCTGCCCCTACCCCATGTGTTGTTCCCTCAATGCACCCTCCTGGCTGTTACAGAGATAAACAGCTGCCCCTCCCCCTTGTATTATGACCTCAATCCACCCCTCAATGCGATTACAGGGTAGAGGTCCATCCCATTCAGCCAGACTGGATCGTTACAATGAGACAGGAGGAGACCATTCTGGCCCTTAAAGGAGTTACACAGGAATATAGAAGGAAGTAATTCAGCTCGTTGAGTACATTACACAGCCAGGAGGAGGCCATTAAAATTGCCTGAAATGCTGCACAGAAACGGGGTTGCTGTCGCTAACAGGAAATAGACAGTAGAATAAATTATTTTTTTTACAAAATTGTAACTAGTTTTGCCTCGGAGATCATCGTAGGGTCATCAATGATCAATTATCTCTATCAACTATCTGGTTGAAGGGACTGAATGGATCAAAACTGCTTCATCAGGTGATAATGGAGGGCTCGATCGTAAAGCAGAATTTATAGCAAAGATTTACAGTGTGATGTAACTGAAATTATATATTGAAAAATTGATACATGTCGAACTCTGAGCTGAAAAACTGCATGAATTTATGTAAAACTTTGTTATTTCACCTTTTAGATTAGAATAATTCTAAACATCATGGCATTGACAGAGATTACACGGGGCTAACACCTTCAACATCTTGTCTAGCTATCACCATTGTTAACAGCTAACCGGGAATGAAACTTTAAAAACAAGGTTTTGTGATTTACACATGAAAGAAGTGAAACTATCACTGTCTTCTAACAGATGAAAGGCTTAACAGACAATCAATTCTTCAATGTATAATTTCAGTTACATCACACTGTAAATCTTTGCTATAAATTCTGTGCCCTCCACTACCACCTGATGAAGGAGCGTCGCTCCGAGAGCTAGTCTGCTTCCAATTAAACTTGTTGGACTATAACCTGGTGTTGTGTGATTTTTAACTTTGTACATTCCCCGTCCAACACCGGCATCTCCAAATCAGAAATAATATAATGTGAGTTGTCTGTTGTGGTAGGGAGGGTAGAACACTAGAAAACAATTTAAGTGGAGAGAGATCACAGAACTCTGTGATGCAGATGCTTTTCATATTCCTGGTACATGAATCATATGAAGTCTGTGTGCAGATGTAGCAAGTGATTTTGAAGGTAAGTGGAATGATGCTTTTTGTGGCAACGGGTATTGGGTTTAATCAGGAATATTTTACTGCATCTGTACGGACATTGCTGAGACCATATCTGATACATTGCGTGCAGGTTTGATCCTCTAAATTAATTAAAAAAGATATAACTTCTTTCGAAGATTTTCATTTCCTGAAATGAAGGCCTTTTCTTGTTGGAGTTATCTGTTTAGGTCTTAAATGAGAAATCTTATTGAACCATGATTTTTAGAAAATGTGTATCAGCTGGATAGATATTTAATCTTGTTAAGGAGACTAAAGCTAGAGAATAATTTTTATGAATGAGATGTGTTGATATTAATACAAATATTATGAAGACATCAAAATATTTTTCAAAATTTACGCAGACACATATGAAGATGTCATCAAATTATAAAGCGGGCACATTTTTGTTTTGCCAATGAAAGGCACTGTGCACAACAACTGCAATGATGCATCTGCATATCGTTCATTATCGTCCATTACAGAGAATGGTCATAGAGATCGCGCATGGTCCAGTTTGGTGATCTGCTGACATTATTGTATTTTTCCACACAGAGAGGGAGATAAACATTACTTGCATCAGAACCAGCAGCCAATTGTTCTCTCTCTCTCTTACTTTGTTTTGCTTGAAGTCAAGGTGTAAGAGCAGAAAATCCCTGATTCATCTTTACCACTCATGGAGGATTGCCGGAGTGGGACCATTCGGCGCAGCCATTTTGGCACGTATGATTTTGGCACCTGTTTGGTGCAGCCCATTTTGCCGCAGACACATTTAGACGCTGAACTATTTCGGCGCAGCGCAAATTTATTCATTTTCAGGCTTAGTTAAAAGCATTAATGAAAGTACTAAAATAAAAATAATGTTTATTCTCTTCAGTAAGAATGTTAAAAGAAAAAAAAATAAACGAAATAAGTCCATTATGAAAAATCTAAAATATGACGTTCATTCAAAATTTTGGGCCATCCTCGTAAATACTCGACATAATTTCTCTCACTAAATCTTCTTACCAGTGTTTGTATTCTAGCATCTGCCTCTTCAATTTCAACGGAATATCATGCCCTGCCATCAGATGCTCATAGTAAATGTCCCTTCCTCTCTGAACTTTGCGTAAACTGTCAATAAATTTCCAAATAACTGGATGTTCCACATTAAGTTCGCATTGTCATCTCCTGTGGGCAGCTTCTGCATTATTGTTTGTTTTGTCTTCATTGCTTAAAGTTCTTTCATATAAATTCCACATTCCAACTGGAAAAAGCGGTGGACGCCGACCATTTCCTCTGCGTAATCTGCTACTTCCATAGTTATCCTCGAACCAGTCCAGCAGCGGTTGCAGTTTATCTGGAAGCGCATCAGACAAATGTTTAATAGCTTCATGAATGTTTTCAATCGGAATAAATGCAAGACCGATTATCATTTTAGCTCTGAAAGAAAACTCTGAGTCAATGTTATACTTACTCAAGTGTCTTTTTAACATTTTTACTAAAGGGAATAAACAGTATTTTTATTTTTATTGCTTTGATTAATGCTTTTATCGAAGCCTGAAAAGGAATAAATATGAGCTGCACTGAAATAGTTCTGCCCTAAATGGGTCTGCGGCAAAATGGGCTGCACCAAACACGCCGCACCAAACAGAATGAAGTATTCTGTAAATTACACAGCACAGGGGGGCGCCTTCTACCCGTCCCAGGCTGTTGTGCAGAAGCAGGGACACCCTGGGGAGCTGTCAGGAAATGCAGAGTAGAGATCGTTACTCATTTTGTGTTTGGAAAGCGGTAACGAGTGTAATACTTCAGGGATCTGTGTGAGCTCATCAACAAATTACAATCTATACTAATGAACCGGATGAAGGAGATGGAACTCAGTTTGCTCATGCACCAGGATAGTCATTCAATAAGATGTCAAATGGAGACCGAGCGTCTGCAATGGGATACAGACAGGGGGAGGACAGAGCGTCTGCAATGGGATACAGACAGGGGTAGGACAGATCACCTGCAATGGGATACAGACGGGGGAGGGCAGAACGTCTGTAATAGGAGACAGACAGGCGGAGGGCAGAGCGTCTGCAATGGGATACAGATGGCGAGGGCAGAACGTCTGCAATGGGATACAGACTGGGGGAGGGATGCACGTCTGTAATGGGATACAGACAGGGGGAGGGAAGAGCGTCTGTAATGGGATACAGACAGGGGAGGGCAGAGCGTATGCAATGGGATACAGACAGGGGAGGACAGTGCTTCTGCAATGGGATGCAGACAGGGGAGGGCAGTGCTTCTGCAATGGGATACAGGCAGGGGAGGGGAGAGCATCTACAATGGGATACAGACGGCTGAGGGCAGTGCACCTGCAATCAAATACAGACAGGGGAGGCACAGCGTCTGCAGTGAGATACAGACGGGGAGGACAGTGTTTTGCAATGGGATACAGACGGGGAGGGCAGAGCCTCTACAATGGGACACAGACAGGGGGAGGGCAGACCGTCTGCAATGGGGCACAGAGAGGGTGAGGCAGAGTGTCTGCAATGGGATACACACAGGGGGAGGGCAGATCACCAACAATTGGATACAGACGGGGCAGGGCATAGTATCTGCAATAGGAGACAGACAGGGGTAGGGCAGACCATCTGCAATGGGATACAGACAGCGGAGGGCAGTGCATCTGCAATGGGATACAGACAGCGGACGGCAGTGCGTCTGCATTGGGATACAGACAGAGGAGGGCAGAGCGTCTGGAATTGGATACAGACAGCAGAGGGCAGAGCGAGGGCAGTGCATCAGCATTGGGATACAGACAGGGGAAGGGCAGAGCGTCTGCAATGGGATACAGACTGGGGGACGGAAGAGCGTCTGCAACGGGGTACTGATGCTGATGGCAGAGCGTCGGCAATGGGATACAGACAGGGGGAAGGCACAGCGTCGGGCAATGGGATACAGATAGGGGCAAGGCAGAGCGTCTGCAATGTGATACAGACAGGGAGAGGGCAGAGCGTCTGCAATGTGATACAGACAGGGGAAGGGCAGTACGTCTGCAATGGGATACAGACAGGGGAGGCATGGCATCTGCAGTGGGATACAGACGGGGGAGGGCAGAGTATCTGCAATGGGAAACGGACAGGGAAAGGGCAGAGCGTCTGCAATGGGATACAGACAGGGGAGGGGAGAGCATCTATAATGGGATACAGACGGGGGAGTGCACTGCGTCGGCATTGGTGTACTACCGGGGGAAGGCAAAACATCTACAATGGGATACAGACAGGAGAAGGGCTGTGAATCTGCAATGGGATACAGACAGGGGAGGCATGGCATCTGCAGTGGGATACTGATACGGGGAGGGCAGAGTATCTGCTATGGGATACAGACAGGGGAGGGCAGAGCATCCTCAATGGGATACAGACAGGAGAAGGGCAGAGTGTCTGCAATGGAATACAGACAAGGGAGGGGGAGCATCTACAATGAGATACAGACAGGGGAGGGCACTGTGTCGGCAATGGGATACAGACGGGGGAGGGCAGACCTTCTGCAATGGGATACAGATAGCGGGAGAGCAGAGCGTCAGCAATGGGTACAGACAGGGGGACGGCAGAGCGTCTGCGATGGGATATAGACGGGGAGGGCAGAGCGTCTGCAATGGGATACAGACGGGGGAGGGCAGAGCGTCTGCAATGGGATACAGACGGGGGAGGGCAGAGTATCTGCAATGGGATACAGACAGGGGAGGGCAGAGCGTCTGCAATGGGATACAGACAGTGGGAGGGCAGAGTATCTGCAATGGGATACAGACAAGGGGAGGGCAGAGAATCCTCAATGGGATACAGACAGGGAAGTGGAGAATATCTACAATGGAATACAGACAGGGGAGGGCACTGCGTCGGCATTGGGATACAGACAGGAGAGGGGAGAGCATCTACAATGGGATACAGACAGGGGATGCAGAGCGTATGCAATGGGATACAGACAGAGGAGGGCATTACGTCTGTAATGGAATGCAGACAGGGGAGGGCATAGCGTCTGCATTGGGACACACACAGGGAGGGTAGAAAGTATGCAATGGGATTCAGACAGTGTGAGTGCAGAAAGTCTGTAATGGGGCACAAACTGGGGGAGGGCACAGCAACAAGCAATCGCATACAAACAGAGGATGGCTGTGAGTAAAGTTTCAGTAAAAATAAACAGTACAATATACATGTGATGGAAACTTTCTGTTTTGGGGAAAAGCCAAAAAAGCAGAAATGTATTTACATGCAAGGAGAATGCAGAACTCATTGTTACAGAGGGATTTGTGTGTCTTAGTACATGAATCACATCAAATTACCCTGAAGATGCAGCAAGTGATTTGGAAGGTAAATGTCGTGATCTTGTTTCATGCAAGGGGTGCTGGGTATGATCTTAGCGATGTTTTCTGCATCAGTACATGGCATTGCTGAGATTGCATCTGTTGTATTATGTGTCGTCATAACAGTCTAAACTGAAAAAAATTGCTTTCGAAACGTTTCAAAGATGTCTGTCTTTACTCATTCTTGTGATGAAGGCATGAAGGCATGAGGTTATGAAGAATTAACAGTTCAGCCTGAGAATGAGGGATGTTTTATTGACCATGTAAGACCTTGAGAAGAGTGTAGTTGGTGAATACCGGATGGATATTTCTTCTTGTGTGGGAGAATAAAACTGGGGAAATAGTTTAAGAATAAGTCAGGTTCAAAGGAAAGGTCATTGGACAGAAACATTGAATTGTGAATTCTCTTCCTACATGCTGACAGACAGGCTGAGATTTTTCAGCAATTACTGTATATGTTTAAGAATATTCATTTTAACACAGATATTGTGAAGACATGAAACGCTTATTTTTACATTATGCAAGCACATATTAACACATCTTCAAAACAAGTAGGACCATTTATTGTTAATGAATTGATTCTGCAATAACACACTGACCTGGAGTCGAGAATGAGATGGAGTCATATAGTTCGGACAATGTTCAAGAAGAGCTCACAGAGTCCAGTGTGGGACTGATAATGTTACTGATTTAACTTACGGATGGAAAATGTAGCCTATCTGTGGAGGAACAGTCTATTGCTCCCTTTCTGTTTCCCTGTCACTCATCACGCCAATGTGTGGAAGCGAAAAAAAAGCCCAGTCTTCTTTCCCAGTAATGAAGGATTCCTGATGAGGATTCATTAGAATTTCCCCACTGCCTGAAGCAAAGCAATTCAACCAAATTCAACTATTTCAGGAATAAATCCCATTGTCAGAAGGTTGTGCGAGCAGAATAACTACATAAGCAATTATTCGACTCGATAGTGAGGGGATCAGACAGGAGATTCTGTGGCTGCAAATGCAAATCCGGAATGGCGTGTAGCCTCCCACATGCAAAGTCCAGGATGTCTCAGTGCGGCTGCAGAACGTTCTCACCGGCGGCGGCGGGGAGTGTTGGGGGAGGGAAGGAGCCAGAAGTCATTGTGCACATTGTGCACATTAATAGAGTGACACAGGTAGAAATAGTGATGACATCCTGCAGAGTGATTGCAGAGAGCTAGGGAAAATGATAAAAGACAGGACTATGACAGTGGTACGATCCAGTTTACTTCCAGTGCTCCGTGCTAGAGAGGGTAAGAACAGGAGGATATGGCAGATGAAGGGGTGGCTAAAGAAGTGGTGCAGGGGGCAGAGATTTTTGGATTACTGGGATCTTTTGAGGGGCAGAGGTGACGTGTTCAGGAAGGACGCGTTGTACCTGAACTGGAAGGGGACCAATATCCTGGCAGGCAGGTTTGCTACTGGGGCAAGGGAGGGTTTCAACTGGATTGGCTGGGGTTGGGGATGGATGGGATCCTCAACAGCAGGGAGGCAAGTGCGAGGCTGGAAGGAGATGCAGTAATCAGAAACAGTAAAGTGAAGAGACAGTTCAGGCTGGAACACGACAGAGAGCAAGGAATGCCTGTTGGATTAAATTGCATCTGTTTCAATGCAAGATGGTTGAGAGGTAAGGCCGATGAACTCACGGCGAGGCTAGGTACGTGAAACTGGGATATGATAGCCATTACATATACATGGCTAAGGGAAGGACAGCACTGGCAGCTTATTGCACCAGGGTACAGGTGTTTTATGCGGGACAGAGATGGTGGAAGGAGGGAACGGGGACTTTCATTTTTGATTAAGGCGAGTATCACAGCAGTAATCAGAGATAAAATAACTGATGGATTATCCTGTGAGGATTTCACGGTGGAGCAAAGAAATAAGAATGGAATGGTGATAGTATTTAAATTGCACTATAGGCCCCCAAATAGTAAACGAGCAATTAGGAGAACAAAAATATGTAGACAGACTGGGGAGACTTGCAGGGTCAATCGGATTGCATTAGTAGGAGATTTTAATTTTCCTAATATAGACTGGGAATGACATAGAATTAAGGACTGAGATGGGGTGCGTCTACTAAGTGTGATTAGAATAGTTTCCTCAAGCAGTACGTAGAGGGTGCAACTCGGGAAGGGAAGAAACTTGACGTCCTCTAAGATCTAGGGCAGGACAGGTGACTGAGGTGACAGTGAGGGAGCACTCTGGGACCAGTCACCATAGTTCTATTAATTTTTAAATAGTTATGGAGAAGGATAAAACTGCTCCATATGTTCAAGTTCAAAATTGGGGCAAGGTGAATTTTGATGGAATTAGACAGGAGCTTGTAGGGGTTGGTTGGAGGGGTTTGTTTGCAGGGGAAGGGACCTCCTGCAAGTGGGAGGCCTTTAAAAGTGAAATGTCTACAGTTCAAGGTCTATATGTTCCTGTGAGGGTAAAAGCAAGGTTGGTAGGAATAGGGAACCCTGGATGTCAGGAGATATTGTGGCTTTGACCAGCAAAAAGGAGGTGTGGCTCATGTCCAGGCAGCTGAGATGGAGGGAATCCCAGGAGGTATACAGGGGATACAGTAAGTTTACTGAAGAAGGAGATCAAGGGAGCACAAGATAGCCTTGGCTGTGAAGATTAGGGTGAATCCAAATATGTTCTTAAAGTATATTAAAGTAAAAGGAATAGCTAAATGCAAATATGATCCCTCAAGATCCAAAGTGGACATGCATGTCTACAACCGTAGGAAATTTGCGAGATTCTCAATGAATATTTCTCCTCTGCCTTTACCGTGGAGAAATACATGAAGACTAGGGAGGTTAACAACGGTCGTGGTGTTATCTTGGGTTGAGTCAATATCACAGGAGAAGACGTGTTGGATGCATTAAAATGTATGAAGGTGGATAAATCTGCTCGTCCTAAACAGATGCATCCGAGGACACTGCAAGAGGTTACAGAAGAAACTACCGGGACCTGGTTGATATTTTTGCATCATCGGTATCCACAGGTTAGGTTCCAGAATATTGGAGGGTAGCAAATGTTGTGCCATTATTCAAGAAGGGAAGCAAAGAAAAATATGGGATTTATATACCAGGAAACTTAACACCTGTGTTAGTTAGGTTACTTGAGAAAACTCTGAGGGATAAGATATACGTGCATTTGGAAAGATAGGGTTTGTTTAGAATTTTTTTTTTAGATTGCCTATATTATGGAAAGAGACCATTTGGCCCAGCAAGTGCACACCGACCCTCCGTGCAGTAACCCACCCAGTCCCATTCCCCTACCCTATATTTACCCCTGACAAATGCACATAACACTATGGGTAACTTAGCACGGCCAATTCAGCTGATCTGTACATCTTTAGATCGTGGAAGAAAAATGGAGAATCCAGAGGAAACCCACGCAAACACAGTGGCAATGTGCAAACTCCACACAAAGAGTCAAGCAAAGCTGGAACCAAATCCGGATCCATGGCACTATGAGGCAGCAGTACTAGCCACTGAACCACCATGCCACCCTTGCTTTATTTCAACACAGTTCAATGGCACAGGCACAAAATTTATTGTGCCCTTCACCCATGATGCACGTTCCAATATCACATACCATGGATAATTTATTCTCCACGGAAATTGCCATCTTGTTTTTATTTATTAGTTTGTTATTATTAATTTTAATAATTATTAATGCTAGTTGTTCTTAGACTGGAAAGGTTGCATGGCTTTGTGAGTGGGAGATCATAACTCTCAAATTTGTTTGAGCTCATTGCTGAAGTGACCAGGAATGTTGATGAGGGCAGGGCAGTAGGCGTAGTCTGTATGGTTTTCAGTAAGATATTTGACAAGGTTACCATTGATAGGCTGGTCTGGAGGGTTAGAATCGCATGGAATCCAGAAAGAGATGACAAATTGGACACACAATTGGCTTGATGGTAGTAAGCAGAGGGGAATAGTGGAAGGATGCTCTCGGACTGGAGGCTTGTGACACATGAAGTGCCTCAGGGGTCAGTGCTGGGCACATTGCTGTTTTTTATCTGTATCAATGATATTCTGGCAAATGCACAAGGCATGATTAGGAAACTCGGAGACGACACTAAAATAGGTGGTATCGTGGACAGTGAGGAAGTATATCAGAAATTGCAGCAGGACCTTGATCAAACTGGAGAAGTGGACTGAGGAATATTTTGGCAACGTTAGATCAAGGTAGGAGTTTCATGGTATTGGTAGGACCTTAAGGAGTGTAGTTGACCAGACTGACCATGGAGTTTAGGTCCACCGTTCTCTGAAAGTGGGGTCATATTTAGACACGGTAGTGAAGAAGCTTTTGCCACACGAGCATGCATCGGTCAGGACATGGAGGCAAGCAGTTGGGAAGTTATGTTGAAGTTATTCAAGATTTTGGTGAGGCTGCACTTGTAGTGCTGTGTTCAGTTTTCGTCTCATTGCGATCGGAAGGATGTTTTAATTTGGAATGTGTGCAGATGGAATTTACAAAAATGTTGCCAGAACTCAATAGCATGAACTATAGGGAGAGGTTGGACAAGCGAGGATTGTTTTCTTTAGAAAATAGAAGACTGAGAGGGATCTGATAGAAATTTACATGGATAGGGTGAATGGATCCAGCCTTTTTTTCCTAGAGTTGGGGAATCGAGGAGGAGAGGGCATCAGTTTAAGGTGAGAGGGGAAAGAATAAAAGGGAAACTGGTGGAAACTATTTTACACAGAGAGTGGTTCACAAAGGGAATGAGCTGCCAACGGAAGTGGTTGAAGCATTTGTATTGACGATATTTAAACGGCATTTGGGCAAGTACATGGACAGGAAAGGACGAGAATGCTATGGGCCAAGTGCTGGGAAATGAGGTTAGTGATTTTGGATATTTGGGTCAGCATGGACGAGTTTGGGCCAAAGGGCCTCTCTGCCTCTCTCCATGCTATAAGATTTGATGATTACAAATAGAACAGCATTTGGGTCAAACTCTCATTTTTCCTTTGGTCATGAGTTCGAATCGTATTTGGACAATGGTCATTCAAGTTAACTTTGCAGATATTTTGCTTTTCAGTTTGTTATCGACATTCCGTGTGTGTGTGTGCGTGCGTGTGTGTGTCTGTGTGTGTGTGTGTTTCTCAGTATTTTTCAAAGAGAGTGGTACACAAAAGGAATGAGCCGCCAACGGAAGTGGTTGAAGCATTTATATTAACGATATTTTAACGGCATTTGGGCAAGTACATGGACAGGAAAGGACGAAAATTCTATGGACCAAGTGCTGAGAAATGAGGTACACATTTGCAATATCTTCCCGTCATTCCTCTTTCCATCACGGTTTGAGCAGCGTTGCTTTGGTCATAAACGAGTTGGTTAAGTAGATTAAAGAAATCTGCCTGACTTGTTCTTAACACTGACCCTGACACATTCTGAGAACTATATCATTGGCCATATCACCAATCTATTTATAAATATTTTTTTTGTGGCCAGTGGAAGACTGGGACTAGAAAATGGAGCAATAAGCCAACAAGAAAAAAAAACACAGGGATTTATTGACTCAATCAGCCAACTCAGTGTCGAGGAGTTCGTTGGAGGGGATTCTGAGGGATAGGATTTACATCTATTTAGAAAGACAAGGACTGATTAGAGATAGTCAATATGGATTTGTGTTTTCGAAATCATGTCTAATTAATGTGATTGAGTGTTATGAAGATGTGACAAAGAGGATTAAAGAAGACACTTTGGTGTAAATTCTTTACACAGACATCAGCAAGGCATTTAATAAGGTTCCCCATCGTAGACAGAATACTAAAATTAGCTTATATGTAATCTAGGAAAAGCTAACCAATTGGATACAAAATTGGATTAAAGGTAATGGATTGTTTTCCAGACTGAAGACCTGTAGCCAGCGGTGCGCTGAAAGAATCAGTGCTGAGCTCACAGCTTTTCATCTCGGCTATAAACAACTTTGATGTGATTATCGGAGGCATGGTTAGTAAGTTTACAGATAACATCACCAAAGTGGTGCAGTGGACAGTAAAGAAGATGATCTCAGAATATAACGGGATCCTTGACCATCAAGGAACCAAGGACTGGCAGATGGAGTTTAATTATATATTTGTGAGGTTTTGCATTTTGGTAAGTTAAAGTGGGGTAGTGCCCTGGGGAATGTTGCTGAACAAAGAGACCTACGGGTGAAGATTTATAGTTCCTTGAAAGTGGAGTTTATGTCGGGAGAGTGGTGAGGAACGTGGTTGGCAGGCTTGCCTTAATCGGTCATAACATTGAGTATCGGAGTAGGGGTAGCGTGTTGCGATTGTACAGGACGTAGGTGAGGCCACTTTAAGAATACTGCGTCCATGTCAGTTGACTCTGCTTAAGGATGGATGTTGTTAAGTTTGAAAGGCTTCAGAAAATGTTAACAAGATTTTCGGGAACCTGAAGGTTTGAGCTACAGGGAGATGATGAACAGGATGAGGCTTTTTCCCCTGGCCTGTCAGAGGCTGAATGGTGACATGACAGAGGTTTAAAAAAAAAGTCCTGAGGGGCATGGATAGTCTGAATGAGCAAGATCTTTTTCCCAGAGTAGGGGCGTCCAGAACTAGACGGCGTAGGGTGAAGGTGACATGTCAAGGACTTAGAAGGACCTGAGGGGAAACTTTTTCATACAGAGGCTGGTGGGTGTACTGTCAGAGGAAGTGGTGAAAGTGGGTACAATAATACGTTTAAAACGTATCTGGATAGATACATAAATAGGAATGGTTCAGAGGGATGTGCAAGTGGGACGAGATCTGATTAAGATGCTTGATTGGCAAGGACAATTTGGACAAAAGGATCTGTTTCCACTCTGTATGACTCTCTTATTCTCACAGCGATATGAGGAAAAATTCTAAAAGGGCCATTCGAATGGGAATTCTCTTCGCCAGAAGTTTGTGCTGCTTCTCTGATTACAAGTATTCACAGCTGAGTTAGTTAAAGATTTGACAGAGAACTGAGTCAAGGATAATGGGACACAGACAGGAAGATGAGGCTGAGACCACAATCTGATCAGCCACAATCTTAATGCCTGGTGGAGAAGGCTCAAATTCTCGAATGACCCACTCCTGCTCCTCAGTCCCATGTTTCTGTGTTCCATTCAACCCCTCAAACCGGCTAGACAGGAGCAGTTGAAGTCTACTTACTGTTATAGCATGGTGCACAGAAACAGAGGAGACCATTTCGTCCCTCAACACTGTCCCACACGGTTTGGGAGCTTTGGAAAATGTAATTGGAAGACCCAGGCTGGATATGAAAGAGGTCGCTCATCTCTTTTTACAGAGCTTCCTCTCTCTGTAACTTGTGCTTCATTTGTTGATCATGTTTGAGACACAGATTCACTGTGAATATCAAATCTCAACCAGCAATGACTCATAAAGTCCGCTGGTGTCCCTGATTGCAACATTCCATAAAAGACCTTCCAGGAAAATAACACATACTAACTTTCCAATAACAGAATGGGAGAACATCAGAAACAGGGGCAGGTCATTCCCATCCCAAGCCTGCCTTGCCCTTCACTAAGATCAAGGCTGACCTGCTCCAAGTATCAAATCTTCCTCAATGTCCAAATCTTCTTGAGCACTTCCATAGAACACACAACAAAGAACAGGACTGATTTGGAGATGCCGGTGTTCGACTGGGGTGAACAAAGTTAAAAATCACAGAACACCAGGTTATAGTCCAACATGTTTAATTGGAAGCACACTAGCTTTCCTTCATCAGGTTGTAGAGGAGGTCTCAATCCGAACACAGAATTCATAGCAGAAATTTGCAGTGAGATGTAACTGAAATTATACATTTAAAAAGTGATTATTCAGCCTTTCATCTGTTAGAATACCATGATATTTTCACTTCATTCCTATGCAAATCACAAGACCTATTTTTTTAAAGTTGCATTCTCAGGTTAGCTGTTAACAATGGTGATAGCTAGACAATATCGTGAAGGTGTTGCCCCCTGTGTTCTCTGACTATGCCATGATGTTAAGTTTGATTCTAATCTAAAAAATGAGATACCACAGTTTTACATGAATTCGTGCAGTTTTTGAGCTCAGAGTTCTACATGAATGCATGCAGTTAGGATCTTCCGCCCTCGACGTTGTGCCGTTTATCCTACTTTAAGATCAGACGAACCTACATGTGCCTGTCATGAGTCTCTTAAGTTTCCCTCACGCTACTGAGCCACCGTGCCAGCAGAAGAGGGGGCATTCACTGAAGTTTACAAAGTTTTCAGGACAAGTTGTTCCTCTTCAGCTCTTGAAACAGTCTGTGACCATGTGCAGCAAGACGTGGACAACATTCAAGATCGTGCTGTTAATGTCTGGGTAACATTTATGTAACAGCATAGTACATTTCCACATTAAAAGGAGGAGTTCGTTTAGCACCTCAATGTGGTTTCACAAGAATGTGGGGAAGCCATTCATCCCATCAAAGCTTCTGGGCAAGAAGCAGGATAGACCATTCAGTCCCTCCTGCCTGTTGCACAGGAAGACAGGGAGTCTGCTCTCTCCCACATGTCACATACATGGGAACAGAAAGAACCATTTCACACACGGAGTCACTTACAAAGTAACAGGAAGAGGTTATTCAGCTTGTCAAGCCACTAACGCAGGAACAGGACAGTCTCAGAGATGCTCCAACATCACAAACAAATGGAGCAGGGGATGCACAGACTGACTGCTCCAAATTGATCCACATGGCTTAATTACTCATAGTACATTTTTGTAACTTTAACATGATTTTCTGGCAGTCGGAAGGAAGCCAACATTTTTTAGCCATTCTCCAACTTATCTTCATTCTCCAAGAAGGCAGTCCCATGGTCTTCGTGGAGGTCAGAATCCGTTGGGTAATAACGAACTGTTTCAGAATGAAGGTATTTTGGCTGCTGACAGGATTGTGTACAAAGTGACATTCAAAGCAGTGGCACAAAGTAACTGTGAATTAAAGTGTTCGGAGTTCATTCAGAGCCTGTACCTCTCTGTCAATCGACATGGGGGCTCTGCAGATGCATGTATACTGTCGTGAATCAAACATCTAATGAAAAGCATGAAATGTTCACCCCATTCAGTTGTTTGGGACAGAATGAGTTTCTGTCCATACTCATCACGCTTCAACTTCTTATTCTCTCACAGCGCTACAGATTCAACACATTGTTACTGCACTCTCTCCTCATGGTAACATCACGCCACTGTTTAGTCTGGTCAAACTACAGTGCACTCTCTCAGTGACAAAGGGATCATTGTTTATAAAGAAGACCAAATCTTTACAAAATGCACCAAATACTCTCTCAAAAAACACAATCAGTGGGAAAGATATTCTAACTTTTGTACTTCAATCATTTTGCATGAAGAGCCACATATCATTTTCTTCCTGCCCCTGTATGAATTCTGTCAGTGACGTATGACCAAGGACATCCAGGTCCTTTTCAACAAAAGCACTCGCTAAACTCTCGACCATTTAACAAATATAAATGTACATGATGGCATTTGTTGTTCACATCTGAAACATTTTTACACCTTGTGAACAGCTATTGCCCAAACACTGATCCTGCTGCCACCTATAAATCCTTCAGTCCAGAGAAAAACAACATTCTTCTCGTATCTCCATTACACAATTTTTAATCCATGTGGTATATAGTCCACGCCTACCTACCCATGGACTCTATCGTTCCTCATTCACCTGTATTCAACCATGTCAAGCGTCTTCTAAAAAGGCAAATACTCCACTCCCATTGGTTCTCAACTGTCGATGTCACAACAGACCATCTCCTTAAACAGGTTTATCAAAGATCATTTCCCGATCCTGAATCTTGGCCGAATGTATCAAATCATATCATTACTCTCCAAGGATCTAGTTGTCACGTTCCTTATAAAATGTTCCAATATTTTATTCTCACACTGACATAAAGCTATTTAGTTTTCTGTTTTCCCTCTCCATCCTGTTTTAAAATTTAGGTTTACAATAGCTGTTTTCCAGTCTGTGGCATCCTTTCCAGAATCTAACTAGCTTTGAAGAATAATCAGCAATTCTTTCACTTGGTCTGTTCTGATCTCAATCAGTCTGGGATGCAGCTCATCAGATGCAGCAACTTATGAAACTTCAATTCAATTAGAGTTTAAATAACATACTCTTCATTACTTCTGATTTCCTGCAGTCTCCCATTTTTACCAATCACTCTGTTCCCTAATATTTCTGCAAGTTAGTTTCCCCTGTGGAGATGGAACCAATGCATTCCTCTCAGCAGGCAGGTGATTTCTGACTGCTTATGAATACATTGGAGGACTGTACTTCGGAGAAGGTGGATATATTACCCACTGCGGTCTGCATACTTCCAGAATCGATCCAATTTAATTCATCGTGAGTGTCAGCACAGTCCTGTCCCTGGTGTGAGACGACAGGTTATCCTGAAGGAGGGGATACAGCTTAGTGACCACCTCAATTTTGAGAAAAGCTGGTCTTACACATTGCACCTGAATAGGTGCAGCATAGACAAATTTTCCTGGAAATCCCAGAGAGTATAGTGCAGTGCCCTGCTCCTCCCTGTTTACTCAACTTCCCTTCTTTGTAGTCTCAGCTCCATTTGTTTACCATGGACCCAGACACACTGTAAATGTAGTATTCAGAGTGGGGTCCCCAGACCCTCGGGGCTCCCTGAATGAACCCAGTAACTGACATCACAATCCTGAGATCACCACCCACAGAGCCTCCACTGACTTTCTAGATGACAGCAGCAAGTCAATTCCCCACACGCATTGTGCATTCACTCGGTGTTGAAAATGCCTCAGTCTCCTCAGTTTCTTTTCCTGGCCGAGAAAGCTGTTACATCTCAACACAGTCGCACAGTAACAGTTCCTCTCTCCAAAGAAGCAGTTGACAATGGAACATTATGTTTCTCTATATCTCAGCGACAATAAGTATGGCTGATGGAGTTAATCACCGCACTCAGAGACGAGAGATAAATGGAACATAACTCACGGTAAGCAAGGACATCCCGTGATAAATATGATATTCAGGAATATGTGATAAAGCGAAATGTTAGAATAACTTCCCATTCTGTTTTCCTTCCAGTCCATCATCAGCAATCCTTTTGCTTGCTTCCCCCCACCCCCCCCCCCCCCCTCTCTCTCGCTGGACATAATCCACTCAACACAAACCGCCCGCTCACCCTTCCAACCATCCCTGATAGAATAATCTTATTTCTCAGTTGCATTCAGTTTTGATAGGTTTACTGAACTCGAAACACTATTTGCGTTTCTTCCGACAGACTGCCATACCTGCTGAGATTCTCCAACATTCTTTCAGACGGTGGAGAATTTTATTTCAGATCGCCAGCATCCGGATTTCCTTGGTTATTTCACCTTTACTGGTGCTGTTTCGCGGGATGCCAGCATCACTGGCAAGGGCAGCATTTATTGTCCATCCTAACTGCCCTTGACCATTTGGCCATTTGTCAAGGCAATATGGAGGCAACCATATTGTTGTGGATCTGAGGTGACACTTAGTTCAGATAGGGCAAAAATGTTAGGCTTCTTTACCAAAGGTTACGAATAAAATAAGAAAAGAAATCCCGATGGTTTATGGTTGCCATGAGTGAAATTAGGTTTCATTCCAAATTTTGCAATTGGAATTTAAATTTAGTCATCGGCAGTGATGGGATTTCAGACAATGGTTTTAGAGTCATAACCCGTGCCTCTGAATTACACAGTCAGTGACGTTATTACTCTGTTTAAGAGTCCCTGTTGTGAAGAAACTGTAGAAACAAGTACAAGTTTGTGGTCAAACTATTTGTGATTGGAAGAGAGGTCAGAAGAGAAATGGAGCAAGAAAATCTGTCGTTAAGGAAGGAGTAAATGATGGCGCAGTCAGCAACAGAACTCAGGCAAAGCTGGAGATTGGGGATGTTATGTCAGTGGGTCTCTGCAGGTTTGATCATAGAAAGAATATGGAGACATAAAACAGATCACGGTAAAAAGGAGACTCAAATTTATGATTAGCCTTTTACCTTCTCAGATGTTTACGAGTAAGTAGTTTGGAAATGCATGAGAAGTAAGTGGTGTCTGTGACTAAAAGTTTATGTTTTTGTTAAATATAATCACCCAGAATAGCAATAACATTCAGCATCATTTATAGAATCGATAGAGATAGACTTACATGGCACACCAATAATAGCGAGGGTGGGATAGCACACAGCTTGAATAATCAACAGTACGGCTCGTATCCGCAACTCAAACCATGGCCAATCCTGAGAAAGCAAGTAAAGACTCCAGGATAAACTCCTGTCCATTGTTGGAACGTTCCAGTCTCATGTTCTCAGATTCTGATCTATCTCTCTTTCTCTGTAGCTGCTGATCCCAATCTTGTTGAGGTTGACTCTGCTCCGAATACTATGGCATTACAAATTAAACAAAGTCCCTAATTATGGAAGAGCAATATCCTCCAGTAACCCAGTTAGGTCCAGGAAGACCAATATTAATCACAGTCACTGAACAAACAGCTCCAGTTAACCTGTTTCTCGGCAACTCTGGTATACCACAATAATACTTGGTGTGGGTGGGATTTTGATATCGCTGATTATTGAGCTAATGGTACATCTCCAGTTGTAAACATAGAGATGAGGGAGAGAGATAATTCATTCTCTTCACAAGCTCGATGATTCTGCTGTGTTTTAGCAGTATAGGAATTGCTGGGCGACAAAGGCCGTCTGTGTCTGATCACCAGACCTGCTGCATCTTTTCGTTTTATTTATTTTTGTTTAAGTTTGACTTTTGTCTGTTCAGCATTAAACGGCTTAGGTGGGTTTAGGCATTTTTGAGATACACCTACAGAGTCATAGACTATGTAGATATAGTCCATTACTTGTGGTCCTTGCAGCCGCCGCCTGGTCCTGTGGAGTGATGGACGAACACTCACAGAACCAGGATTCTTAATTTGACCTTTTGTTATTTATTGCTGGAGTCTCAGTAGGATTGGAAGGCAGGACATCTCTCCCGGGTGCTACACACTCTCTCTGTAATTCCTCTCGGAACTTTTTTTTGATTTTCTTTCCTCCTGGATTGGAGAACTGCATGTTAGACAATCTGTTTCCTGCATTTATTTTTTGGCATTTGTGTGCTTATTGGATGATACCATATTGGAGCAGTTACTGTATAGTAGTTAAATAAATTATTATTCTGCTAAGTTTTCCAACAGAATTATGCTATTGCAAGTTGTCTTTTATTGACAATGTTCGAATAAGTTGTGTTTTGCTTAATGTCGAATATTTTGACAAAGTAAATTCTATCTCAAACACAGCACCTTACATTTTCCAGCGGAATAGGCCGTGCTGGAGGAGTGATAATCATGTTAGCAATTATATTGGATACTCAATCCAACTCTCAGATCCAGCCTAGACACATATAAGCCCACATGAGATACCTGCTCAGCATGAAGCACTGCGTAGACCAGGCTAGTGTAATGCTCAGAACTCCGTCCAGGATAGAACACTGTTTAGAGCTCACCAGTTCACTGCATATGCGTCCAACAGTGCACTGATCTATAAACTTGGATTAGATGATCTGTTTAGCACAGTGCGCTGTGCAGAACACACAAAGGCATTGTTCTATACACACGGACTGGATATCTGTGCAGCATGGGGAGCTGTGCAGTGAATAGCAGTGAATTTATCAATTCATCTGTAGCAGTTACATTCCCAGCATACACAACTGTGTACACCAATCGCTGCATTTCTGAGGAACACTGTGTAAGATAATTGCCCAGCGTGGGGAAACTTGCAGCTCATGCTGGTAGTGGCGGGATGTGCAGCTCCCCTCCAAATGCAGCTCCATATCTATATTGTGGCATGACACCGGAGTGCTGTGGAAGTGAAACTCACTGCCAGAGAGAGATGGCAGGGGAATCAGTTTAAATACCAACAAATGGGAGGAGCTTGTTTAAAAGAGAGGGGGATATCGAGAGAGAATTTCAGAGAAAGAACTGACGGTAAGTTTAAAAATTGTGAAATGAAAACATTTCGATAGTATCTTGCAATATAGGCCACTGTTTCCAGGAATGATGGGTGAGCAGCATACTGGTGTAAGTTAAGATGATGGAGAGTTTTAGATAAGCAATTGTCCTGCAGCGTTGTGACTGGCAGTAGGATCAGCAGAGTCTTCAACTCATTGGGCCGAATCGAACAATAATTTGTCTCAGTGCCATTTTCATTGAGTGTGACAGTAGGAATTTCCACAAGAGGCAGAGCTGTTTCCTGGTATTATCTTATCGAACTCACCTCATTAACTATCCACCCCACCCCATGGTGTCCGTCTCATTCAATGCCAGCCCGATTCTCCCATGCATCATGGTTGGAGGTACACAGCATCTCGCGGATGCCCCTGGATATTCAGTGATCCCGGGAACTGATGCCATCATTAAAAGGCCAACGGGTACACGGTTAAACCTTTCTCAGTTTGGAGCTGTACTGCATAGTTTACCCGAGCATGGCCGATAAGGGGAAGTTGCACCACAGCTTGGCGACAGGAGCACGGAGGTCCTGGTGAATGGTCTAGTACAGAGGGGGACCATTCTCTTCCCAGTGGGAGCCGCACCACCAGACCCACCGAGCATGGTCTGAGCACACCACCCAGCTCAGTGCAGTATCTGCCGTCCGAAGAAATGTCCAACAATTCAGGAAAAGCATCAATAACCTTCTCTGCTATGTCAGGACAAGGGTCACCGTATACGCTCTACTCTCTCACACTCACTGCACATCTGTTAGCGCCTTCCCCAGAATAAGGCTCCATCACTCTCACCACTGCAAAACAGCACCTTCTCTCTCTCTCACCTATCCAATACCCCACATGGTTATAAAATGTTCTTATGAGTGCTGAATTCTCTGGATGATGTCGTTTGTAAAATGTTCTAGATAAATTTCAAATTAATTCTACTTTAGCAAAATATTCATCCCAGAGTATGTAACGAATCAGAGGAAGGAGCAGAGTTTTCCATTTTTTAAAATCACTCAGGATGAAAGTGCATCATGAGGCCATTAAGCCTCTCAAATATGCTCCACAATTCAGACAATGGGAGCACCTAAACACTTGAAGACTCACTCTCTTCTTGAAGACAGGCGCCACATTGGCGTTTCGCCAGTTTCACTGGAACACTCCGGTAATCCCGAGAGTAATGGAATATTTCACATAGTGCCACCAGTCGCTCTGTAACCACTTGTTCGTTTTGTTAGAAACAATGCAAAACTTTCATCTGACTACAATTTTGTTTATAATGTTGAAACTCTTTATGCCTTCCCCTGAAAGGAACAATGTAAAATACTGTCTTAAATTCTCTGCTTGTTTCCTGAAACCAGTTCCCCAGTCACATCCTCCAGATGTCACACATATTCTTTCCTGCCTTTACTCCAAGGGTCAAACACACATTTTGAGCGTTTTTTTATTCGATATGAGAAAACTTTTGCGGTTACTTTCTTTTCATAATTCTTGCCAGTTTGGAATGTTTTTCTTTGTATTTTGTTTTATACAATCTGCTTCTGGTTCCAAAAGTAAACTTCCCAAATTTGGCCGATGCTAGAGCTCACCAATCTGAATTCTTTAATTTGTGATTGATTATTATCCTTCACATCCTTTGTGCATCATGGGTGGTTCATCTTCACATCTTCATATCATTTCCTTTTTGACAAGAGTCAATCATTACTGAGTGTTATTAAGCAGTACCTGCTTAAATGTCCCCCCTCCCTCCACAAACCCCACACACACTTCTGCTGACCTTCACCTGTGTTTATTTTTACACTCCGTATTTGACCAGAAAAATGACACAAATCTGCATTTGAAATGGGAACCTACGTATGTGGCTGAAGACATGATCAGCTGAGGTTGACTCCGTTCTCCCAGTTTCCCTGCCTCTGTCATTTTTGTTCAATGATGCCACGTTCCTTTGGGAAGCTTCCTCCATGTCATCCTTGTCTCTTAAACGGGAAATCCCCTCACTCTGATGGACTGAGCTTTCAGCTGTGTCTGCCCCATCTCCCTCGCTTCTGTCCTCACTCCGTTCCCTCCTTCCCAGAACAATGATAGAGCTCCCCTTGTCCTCACTTCCTACTGCAGTAGAATCTACATTTACAGAATCATCCTCCGCCACTTCCACCACCTCCAGCAGGACAGCACCATCAAACACATCTTCCCCTCCCATCCACTGTCAGTATTGCACAGTTACCATTTCTTCTGTAGCACCCTCCATCACTCCGAACACTTCCCCACACCCCCTTGGCAACTTCCCATGTAAATGCAGAAGGTGCAACATTTGCCCATTCACCTCTTCCCTCCTCACTGTACAAGCCCTAAACACACATTCCAGGTGAAGTAGCATTTCAGTTGTACTCTTTCAAACCAGGCTCCTGTCATTACTGATCACAATGCAGTCTCCTTTACATTAGTGAGCCAAACAGAAACTGTTTTGAGGAACATCTCCACTCTCTCTGTAAGAATTACCCTAGCCTTCTGATTGCTCCCCATTTCAATAACCTACATTGCTCTCAAGATAATGAAAATTCTTTGAGGAGGTAACGACGGGATGGACCAGAGACAGTTACCTATCTGAACTTCCAGAAGGCCTCTCATATGGTACTCCACAGGAGGCTGCAGGGTAAGATAAGGATCCATGGTGTCAGAGACCAGGTACTTGCATGGATAAATGGTTGGCTGTCTGGCAGGGTGCAGAGTGTGGATAAAATTGTGCCTCTCAGGACGACAGCAGGTGGCTAGCAGTGTTCCACAAAAGTCAGTGTTGGGACCACAACACTTCACTTTATAGGTCAATGATCTGAGTGGCGGGACAGAAGGCATTCTGATGACGTTTGCAGATGATGCAATGATAGGTGGGGGGCATGTAATCTTGAGGAGGCAGGGAGCCTGCAGAATGATTTCGATAGTTTAGGAGAGTGGGAAAATGAGTAGCAGATGGAATACAATTTGGGAGAGTGTGAGTTCATGCATTTTGGTATGACGAATACAGGCATGGACTATTTACTAAATGGGAAAATAATTCAAAAATCTGAGTAACAAAGGGACTTGGGATTCCAAGCGCAGGATTCGCCTTGCAGGTTGAGTCAGTAGTTAAGAAGGTAAATACAATGTTGTCATTCATCTCGAGAGGACTAGGATATAATGGTGGCGATTCTGAGGCTTTCTAAGGCTTTGCTGAAAATGTGTTGCTGGAACAGCGCAGCAGGTCAGGCAGCATCCAGTGACCAGGAGAATCGATGTTTGGGCATAAGCCCTTCTTCAGGAATGAGGAAAGTGTGTCCAGCAGGCTAAGATAAAAGGTAGGGAGGAGGGACTTGGGGGAGGGGCGTTGGAAATGCGATAGGTGGAAAGAGGTCGTGTGGAGGATGATAGGTCGGAGTGGGGGGGGGCGGAGAGGTCAGGAAGAAGATTGCAGGTTAGGAAGGCGGTGCTGAGTTCGAGGGATTTGATTGAGACAAGGTGGGGGGAGGGGGAATGAGGAAAATGTTGAAATCCGAGCTCATCCCTTGTGGTTGGAGGGTTCCTAGGCGGAAGGTGAGGCGCTCTTCCACCAACCGTCGTGTTGTTGGTGGTCTGGCGATGGAGGAGTCCGAAGACCTGCATATCCTTGGTGGAGTGGGAGGGAGAGTTGAAGTGTTGAGCCACAGGGTGGTTGGGTTGGTTGGTCCGGGTATCCTAGAGGTGTTCTCTGAAACGCGTTTCTCTGCCTGACCTGCTGCACTGTTCCAGCAACACATTTTCAGCTCTGATCTCCAGAATCTGCAGACCTCACTTTCTCCTTTCTAAGGCTTTGGTCAGACCACATTTCCAGTATTTCATGCCTCACACCTCAGGAAGGACGTATTAGCCTTGGTGTGTGTCAAGAGAAGGTTCACCAGAAATGAAAAGCTTAACACATGAGGAACGTTGGAGAACTCTGGGTTTATAGTCGATGGAGATTAGAAGGATGAGGGGGCGATCCAATTGAAACTTACAGAATACTGAATGACCTGGATACAGACAAAACTGGCAGGAGTTTGCACTGGCATGAGGACACAGGCTTAGAGCAAAGGGAAAACCCATTAGAACGGAAATAAGATGAATCGTCTTTAGCCAGAGAGTGGTGAAACTGTGGAATTCCTTACCACAGGAGGCTGTGGAAAACAACTCATTTGACACCAACGATATAGCCAGGAAAGGTACTGAGGATCTGAAAAGTGACTACAGAGAGTTAGTTTGGAAGCTGAAGAGCAGGACGAGTAGAGTCCTGATCTCAGGTTTGCTACCAGTGCCACGAGCTAGTGAGATGAGGAACAGTCGGCGAATGCAGCTTTACACGTGGATGCGAGGCTGGAGCAGGAGGGATGGCTTCAGATATCTAGATCATCGGGATAACTTCTGGGTAAGGTGGGACATGTACATGAAGAATGGGTTGCATCTGAACTGTAGAGGCACAAATGGCCTGTTTGGGAGGCTTGCTGGTGTGACTCTGGCTGGTTTAAACGAGTTTAGCAGGGGAGTAGGAATAAGTCCGCATGGCTGAGAGGAGGTTAGCTGCAGACGGGACAGTGACAGGATATATAGAATCTATCAGGAAGGTTTCTCACGCGAAGAACCAAAGGGATCGGTTAAAGTGCGTCTGCTTTAATGCAAGGAATGTCCGAAATAAGAGTGACGAACTTAGAGCATGGATCAGTACTTGGGGCAACGATGTCGTGGCCATAACGGAGACATAGGTTTCACAGGGGCAGGGATGGTTGCTTGATGTTCCAGGTTTAGAACGTTTACACATGCTTTGGGGCCGCACGGTGGCACAATGGGTAGCGCTGCTGTCTCACAACGCAGAGACCTGGGTTCAATTCCCATGTCAGGGAACTATCAGCGTGGATTTTGCAAACTTTCCCTGTGGATTTCCTCTGGGTGCTCCAGTTTCCTCCCATAATACAAAGATGTGCAGATTAGGTGAATTGGCCATGTTAAATTGCCCGTTGTGTTAGATGAAGTGGTAAATATAGGAGAATGGTTTTGGGTAGGTTGCTCTATGGAGGGTTCGTATGGACTTGTTGGGCCGAATGGCCTATTTCCACACTGTAAGCAATCTAATCGAAAAAAGAATCGGGTGTGTGGAAAATGAGGAGGAGGTGTAGCATTGCTGATCAGAGAGTGCGACACAGCTACAGAAACGAGGTTGTTGAGGAAGGTTTGTCTATGGAGTCAGTATGGGTGGGAGTTAGGAACAGCAAGGGAACAGTCACCGCATTTGGGGATTTTCTACAGACCACCTAATATCAGTAGAGAGATTGAAGATCTCATAGGCGGGCAGATTCTGGAAAAATGCAAAAGTAGCAGGATTATAGTTATGGGTGATTTCAACTTTCCCAATATCGACTGGAACCTCCTAAATGCAGATGGTGTGGATGAAGCCGTTTTTGTCAGGTGTGTTCAAGAGGGTTTTGTTGCTCAGTATGGAGACTGACCGTCGAGGGGAGAGGCTAGTTTGTATTTGGTGCTCGGCAATGAGCCAGGACAGGTGTCAGGACTCACGGTGGGAGACCGCTTTGGTGAAAGTTATCACAAATGTCTCAAATGTAGCATAATCTGCGAGAGTGAAAGGAACAGTTTCCGAAGGAAGATATTTAATTGGGGAAAACGAAATTATGATGCTATCAGACAGGAGTTGGGAAGTACAGACTGGGAGCAATTCTTCCACAGAAAGGGCACAGCAGACATGTGGAGACTGTTTAAGGTGCAGTTGTTGCGAGTGGTACACAAATTTGTTCCTCTGAGACAGGTCAGAAGTGGTAAGATTAAGGAACCTTGGATGACGAGAACAGAGGAACGTCTCGTACAAAGGAAGCAGACAGCTTTCGTAAAATGGAGGAAGCAAGGATCTAGCAGAGCATTAGAGGATTACAGACTTGCGAGAAAGCAGCTCATAAATGGACTGAGGAGAGCCATGATGGGGCACAAAATAGGCTTGGCAAGAAGGATTAGGGAGAACCCAAAGGCATTTTACTCATACGTGAGGAATAGAGAATGTCGGGCCGATCAGGGATAGCGGAGGAAACTTATGCGTGGAGTCTGAGTAGATAGGGGAAGCGCTAAATGAGTTTTTTGCTTCGATTTTCACCAAGCAAAGGGAACTTGTTGTAATGAAAACTTAGAGGAGCTGGGCCAGTTCAGTCTTGACCAGATCAAGATTGATGAAGTTGATGTGCTAGCAATTTTGGAAAACATTAAGATTGGTAAGTCCCCAGAGCCAGACCAGATTTATTCTAGATTGCTCCGGGAAGCAAGAAACGAGGTTGCTAAGCCGCTGGTGAGGACATTTGCCTCCTCACCCTCCATAGGAGTCTTACCGGAGGATAGGAAGGAGGAGAATGTTGTTCCTTATTTCAAGAAGCATGATAGGGAAATCGCTGGCCATTAGAGACCAGTCAGTCTTTCGTCTGTGGTCAGCAAAGTTTGGAAAAATGTTCCGAGGAATCAGATTTATGACCATCTGGCAAAAAATAGTGTGACGAAAGGCAGTCAGCATGGCATTGTAAGGGGCAGGGCATGCCTCACAAATCTTATTGATTTCTTTGAGGAGGTGTCAAGACTTGTCGACTACGGTCGAGCAGTGGATGTGGTGCATGTGAACTTCAGCAAGGTATTTGATAGGGTTCCCCATGGAAGGCTCATTCATAAAGTCAGGAAGTATTGGATACAGAGAGATTTGGATATCCGGATTCAGAATTGGCTGGCTGGCTGAAGGCAGACAGTGGTTGTAGATGGAAAGTATTCTGCTTGGAGGACAAAGTTGAGAGTGATCCAACAGGGCTGAGTTCTTGGGCCTCTGCTCTTTGTAGTTTTTATAAATGACTTAGATGAGGAGGTTACGGGGTGGGTTAGTACATTTGCAGATGACACAAAGGTTGGAGGTGAAGTCGATAGTAAAGGGGGCTTCTGTAGACTGCAGCGCGACATAGACCGGATGCAGAGCTGGGCTGAGAAATGGCAGATGGAGTTCAACCTGGATAAATGCGAAGTGATGCATTTTGGAAGGTCAAATTCGAATCCTGAATATAACATTGAATACAGGATTCGTGGAAGTGTGGAGGAACAGAGGGAGCTGGGTGAACAAATGCACAGATCCCTCCAAGTTGTCACCCAAGTGGATAGCGTGTGAAGAAAGTATATGGTGTTTTGGCTTTGATTAACAGGGGGATCAAGTTTAAGAGCCGTGAGGTTTTGCTGCAGCTCGACAAGTCCCTGGTGAGACCACACTTGGAATATTGTGTCCAGTTGTGTTCGCCCTACTGTAGGAAAGATACAGAGGCTTTGGAGAGGGTGCAAAGAAGGTTTACCACGATGCTGCCTGGATTGGAGGGCTTGCTTTATGAAGAAAGGTTGAACGAGCTTGGACCTTTCTCTCTGGAGACAAGGAGGAGAGAGGAGAGCTGATCGAGGTGTACAAAATAATGAGTGGAATAGATACAGTCAATACCCAGAGACTTTTTTCCCAGGGCAGGATTGACTAGAACGAGAAGTCATAGTTTGCAGATATGAGGAGGAAGGTTAAAGGGAGACGTCAGAGGTAGGCTGTTTACGTAGATAGTTGTGAATGTATGGAATGCATTGCCAGCTCTGATGGTGGAAGCAAAGTCATTGGGGACATTTAAGCGACTATTGGACATGCACATGGATAGCTGTGAGTTGAGGGGTGGGCAGGTTAAATTACTACATTTTACATTAGGATTAAATCTTGGGACAACATCGTGGCAGAACGTCACCAGTGGAGTCACACAGTGACCAGTGCAGGGTCCACAGCTCTTTACAATCTGTATCAATGATCAGGAGAAGTGGAACAAATGTAACTAAGTTTGCCGATTAAACTAATATAAACAGAAAACTAAGTTATCAAGGGAAGGTGGAGAGTCTGTAATTGGATATGGACAGGTGAAATCAATGGATAAACGTTTAGCAAATGGGATTTAAGATAATATAGTCTGTCATTTTCTTTAGGGACAATGGCAGGTAGTATGTTACTGAAACGGAGAAAGATTACAGGACTTAGTGATGCAGTGTGTACTGGAGGGTTAATTCTGACCCGATCAGACACAGGAAGTGTTGCTCCATCTCCTTAATGTTCCCAGGGACCCCATTGCTCTCAACCACCACATATATCCTCGGTCTTCCAATGGTGACGTTGACGTCGACATACTGGGAGATGATGGAACTGTCACCCACTCCTGCCTGGCACATTCCGAATCATAGAAGCTGAATGAAACAGTGACCCTAACAGCCACTGGCAGCACTGTCCTCCCCCTGGTGTGAAGCTGCAGGTCGTGTTGAAGGAGGTGACACTGCTCTGTGACCAGCTCGTTATTCAATCAGTGTCCCCTCACACTCTGCTCCTGTGTTAAATGTAACTTGGGAAGCTGGTCCTGGAAAACCCGGAGTAGATACAGCAGATCCCTTTCCCCAAACATACTCACTCCGAGGTTTCAGATCTTCCTCACTGTGCAGCCTCTGCTCCATTTGTTGTTCGTCTTACAGACACAGATGTTGTAACTGCAGTCCCTGTGCTTCATCCAGAGTTGGGTCACCAAATCCTCAGGTCTCCCTGAATGTCTAAGGCGGGTCACGGCACAATCTCCAGCAAACCATCCCCAGTACCTCCACGAACCTTTCAATAACAGGAATCAGTCAGAATCCCCTCAGATACAAGGTAGATGAATGGTCCTTTACAATTATACTCCAGGATTTTCCTCGTGTTGCTGACCACACAATCAACTGAGAGGGACAAGCACACGTGTTCAGTGAACACGCACAGACCAAGATTCCAAGGCGTGTCTAAAGCTGCTGGAACCGCTATCCAACATGGAGCACCACATGCGGCACACCAGGAAGTAAACAGCAGCCAAACACACACACCCCAACCAATGGAGCACCACATGGGACATACCTCAAAGTGAACAGCAGCCAAACACACACACACACCTGTCAATGGAGCACCACATGGGACACATCGAGAAGTGAATAGCAGCCAAACACATACACCCCTGGCCATGGGATACCACATGAGACACACCGGAAAGTGAACATCAGCCCAGCACACACCCACCCCTGTCCATGGAGCACCACATGAGACACGCTGGGAAGTGAACAAATGCCCAGCACATACGCATCCCTGTCCATGGAGCACCACATGCGTCACACCGGGAAGTGAACAGCAGCCAAACACATACACCCCTAGCCATGGGGTTCCACATAGGACACGCCAGAAAGTGAACAACAGCCCAGCACACACACACCGTCCATGGAGTACCACATGGGGCACACCGGGAAGTGAATAACAGCCCAGCACACGCACATTCCCCTGTCCATGGATCACCACATGGGACACACTGGGAGGTGAGCAACAGCCCAACACACACACCCCTGTCCATGTAGCACCACATGGGGCACACTGGGAAGTGAACAGCAGTCAAACACGTACACCCGTGTCCATGGGGTACCACATGGGACACACTGGGAAGTGAACAATAGCGCAGCACACACCTCCCTGTCTATGGAGCACCACATGGGACACACCAGGAAGTGAACAGCCTGGCATACACTATTTCATTGTTTCTGAACTTCACAATGCCAGCTCTCGATATGCTAGGGAGCCAAATGGGACCCACAGAGAGGATGTACAGGACAGCACGAGCCATATATTTTGCACATTGTTTCTGAGCTTCATAATTATTTCCCCGGGATTCCAGAGATATCAGCATCAACGGCCAGGTTAAGGTACAGAAGGATGGAAACTTGATCGACAAGTTCAGTAAACGTGGCTCTTATCAGACAAATGGGATTAACTGGACGAGTAGTACTTTCGAATGTCCAATAACAAAAATAAGAATATAAAGTAAATGTGCTGAAAAATCAGCTGAAATCCACCATAATCCAGATGATATATCTGTGCAGCATGGAGCAGTGTTCAGACCGGGCAAGTGTACTGCTCAGTACAACCTAACAATCTGTGCAGACCACACCATGAACTACCTCTCCAGCACTGGGAGTTATGCAGTGAACAGCAGTGAATTGCTGCGAAAACCAGGAGCAGTTACTCTCCCAGCCTGTAGAGCTATGTACATCACCCCAGTGCATTGGTCTTTAAACCAGGAGCATTTACCCTCCCAGCAAGTAGAGCTGTGTACACCACCCTAGTGCATTGATCCGTAAACCAGAAGCAGTTACCCTCCCAACATGTAGAGTTGTGTACACCATCCCAGTGCATAGATCTGTAAACCAGGAGCAGTTGCCCTCCCAGCATGTAGGAGTGTGTACATCACGCCTGTGCATTGAACTATAAATCAGGAGCAGTTACCCTCCCAGCATGTAGGACTGTGTACACCACCCCAGTGCATAGATATGTAAACCAGGAGCAGTTACCCTCCCAGCATGTAGACCTTTGTACGCTGCCCCAATGCATTGTTCAGTAACATTGTGTTAGATCACTGCCCAGCGTGGGGAAACTTGCAGCCAATGCTGGAAGTGACAGGATGTGTACCTCCCACCCATTTACAGCTCCATATCTCAATTGTGTCAATGGATACAGAATATCTCAAGAGGAAGGAGGAAGATGACTTTAGGTTAAGTACACAAAGATCAGACAGGACTCTAGAGGGTTACAAGGTAGTCTGGAAGGAAATGAAAAATAATCTCAGGAGAGCGAGAAGCGGGAATGAAAAAGACTTGGTGAGTAGGATTAAGGTAAATCTTAAGACGTTGTACATTTATATGAGGAACAAGATGATGGCCTAAGTGAGGGTAGGGCTCATCAGGATAGTGGAGGGAACTTGCGCCAGGAGTCGGAGGAGGTAGGGGAGGCCATTAATGAATGCCTTGCTTCAATCGTCAGTACTGAGAGGGACCTTCATGTTTTGGGGTACAGCGTGAAACAGGCTGATACGCTAGAACAGGAGGATGTGCTGAAAATTATGAGAAATACAAGGATAGATAAATCTTCTTGGCCAGATGGGATATAACCTAGGATACCATAGGAAGCGAGAGAAGAGGTTGCTGTGCGTTTTGCGATGATCGTTGTGTCCTCACTGTCCACTGGATTTGTGCCAGATGATAAAAGGTTGGCAAATGTTATTCGCTAGTTCGGGAAAGCGAAAAGGGATAATCCTGGGAATTGGAGGCCAATCAGTCTTACGCCAGTGATGGACAAGGTATTGGAGAGGATTTGAGAGAAACGATTTATGATTACTTGAAAAACCATAGTTTGATTAGAGGCAGTCAGCCTGTCTTTGTGAAGAGCAGGTCATGCATCTTCAGTCTTACTGAATTTTTTTGAGGATGTGAAAAAACACATTGATGAAGTTACAACAGTGGATGTGGTGTATTTGGATTTTTGCAAGTCATTTGATAAAGTTACCAATGATAGGTTCATTCAGAAAGTAAAGAGGCATGGGATACAGGGAAATCTGGCTATCTGGATACAGAATTGGCTGGCCCATAAAAAGACAGAGGGTAGTGGTAGATAGAATGTACCCAGCCTGGAGCTCAGTGACCAGGGGTGTTCTGCAGGGATCAGTTCTGGGAACTCTGCTCTTTATGATTTTTATAAGAGAGTTGACTGGGGAAGTGGGAGGGTGGGTTAGCAAGCTTGCCGATGACATGGAGGTTGGTGGAGTTATGGATAGTGTGGAAGGTTGTTGTACGTTGCAACAAGACATTGAAAGAACTAAGCAGATGAGTGGCAGATCGAGTTAGATCTGAAAAAGTGTGAAGTCATTCACTTTGGTAGGTAAAATTTTCATGCAGAGAACAGGGTTAAAGGCAGGATTCTTGGCAGTGTTAAGGAACAGAGGGATCTTGGGTTGCATGTCCACAGGTCCACAAAGTTCCTACCCAGGTTGATGTGGTTGTTGAAAAGGCGCAAGGTGTGTTGGCTTTCACAAGCAGGGGAATTGCGTTTCAGAGTTGTGAGGTTATACTGCAGCTCTATGAAGTTGAGTGCTGTTCTGCATTTAGAGCTTGCAAGCACGTATCATATGACTAGCTAGCCGTTTCAGAGGGTACTGGAAAGTTGAAAAAATGTAACATTTGGCTGTGAAACAGATATCTTGAGTTTTGGTTGTTATTTTGACAACTTTTCATATTTAACGAATCAGTTTAAATTATGCTTCGGGATAATAAACCCAACCGATTTTGAATTTGTTGTTTTGCCAACATTGAGTCAATGAGATGATTTGATTTTGAGGGGATAAAGAGGTAAGCATAATGAAAGTTAGACAAAGAGTAAACTGCCATCGACAGAGACTGACATATAAACACTCTATATTACAGTTATGTTTTTTTTTTTGCGTGAAACCTTCTTGCAGTAAAAGACGACCCAGGGAGATCTTCAGCTGAAAGAAGAAGGACATTGGAGATGACAGCCGCTTCCTGGTTTTGAAATGTGAGGGCTGAGTTCCATAGCCCTTTGATGAACAGGAGTATCCATGTTTATCGGGAACAGACAGGAAGGGGATGTGTAGTCACAATCACGTCAACAATGCACATTCCGAAAGGTGCAGCAGGCTCGAGGGGCTGAGTGGCCAACTGCTGCTCCTGCCCCATGTGTTCTTGTCTCACTCAACCCCTGAGGCTGTTACAGAGAGAAGAAGATTCAATTCAGCCAGTCAGGATCGGTACAATGAGACACGATGAGACCTTTGTGCCCCCTAAGGATTTATAAAGGAGGAGGAGGAGGTTATTCAGCCGTTTGAGTACAATACACAGCACAGGAGGAGGCCATCCAATTTTTCTAGGCTGCTACACAGGAACGTGGAGCCCTGAGTAAGTATCAGGAAGTTGACATAAGAGATAAATGTTTATTTTCAGGATACAAAACGTTAACCTAGTATAGTACCTTAGAGCTCAGTGCAAGATCAACAACCACTTCGAACCTGTCAATGATTGGATGTGGGTACTGATTGTATTGGAGCTCAATTAGCTCAGCCACCAAGATAGTCATTCAATTAGATGTCAAGTGGAGGTAGAGAGGCTGTAATGGGATATAGACAGGGGAGTTTAGTGTGCAGTCCTTCAGCAGAAACAGTATAAACTGGACTACTGAGGTTTGTACTGTGTAAGAAAAGTAAAACAACATTTAAAACTGTTAAAATGACACGAGGTCACAAAACTCAGTGTGCAAAGGGATTTATAAATCCTGGTACAGATATCAAACAAAGTTATTATGAAAATGTAGCAAGTGATTAGGAAGGTATATAGAATGACTACTTAAAACAAAGGTTGTCAGGATATTTTACTGTAGAGGGCATTCCTGATGTCAGATTAGATGCATTGTATGTCGCTATGATTTCCTAAACAGAATAACAAGCACACTGGGCGGCATGGTGGCACAGTGGTTAGCACTGCTGCCTCGTAGCTCTCGAGGCCCGTGTTCCATTCCAGCCTCAGTCCACTGTTTGCGTGGAGTTTGCACATTCGCCCCATGTCTGTGTGGGTTTCCTCGCGCAGACCAAAAACGTGCAGGTTAGGTGAATTGGCTGTGCTAAATTGCCTGTAGATTTAGATGAAGGCATAAATGTAGGGGGATGAGTGGCGGGTCGGTGTGGACTTGTTGGGCCTCTTTCTGATCTACACTCAATTGTCTTTGTAAAAATATTTCATTTCACTTTTTCTCCCAGGTAAGAAAGTCTTATTCTGTCATACACCATGGAAACAGAAACTGTCGTCCAATTTTTCCATGCCAACTGTCTGTCCTAAAATAATCTAGTCTCATTTGCCAGCATTTGGCCCATATCCCACTGAACACTGCTTATTCGTGCACCAAACCAAATGGGCTAGAAATACTGTAATTGTCGCAGCTTCCAACACTTCCTCTGACAGTTCATTCCATACACTCCTTGAAAAAGTTATCACTTTTGTCTCTTTAAATCTTTCCTTTCCCCCCTTAAATTTACGTGATCGAGTTTTGCATTACCCCAATCAAGGACATATCACCATTTATATGCCCCTCATCATTTTATAAAACTCTACAGGACCAGAGAACTTCAGGATTGAGAAAGAGTGATGTTCATACTGAACCATATAAGATCTTGAGGATAGAGTATCAGTTGCGTAACTGATGAACATTTCCTATGGTTACATGAGACTAGAACTAAGGATTCAAATTTACGTGAAAGATGTACTCATTTTAAGACAGACACTTTGAAGATATTAATTTATTGGACAAAAAATACGAGGACACGTACAAACATATCTTCAAATTATACTTTATAAATTGCCGCTACGGGGAGCAGGTTACAGGGATGGAGTCATACAATCCCGAGAATGTTCAAGCAGGCTTCACATGAGCCAGTATGGTGGTCAGATAACATTATGACATATTTCAGCTGAAAGATCAAGAGAATGCAACCTGCTTGAGAAGCCACAGATTATTGCTCCCTCTCTTTCCTTCTTCCTTCTCACAGCAACGTTTGAGAGGTGAAAACCTGTCAGTCATCTTTACCATTCTTGAAGAATTCCTGTTGAGGATTCATTGGAATCTCCACACTGCCTGAAGCAAAGGGAATTCAGCCAACTCCAAATGTCACAGTAAGGAATCCGATTGCCAACAGCTTGTGTGAGCAGAATACCCTCAGAGGCAGTATACCATTTATTTTGTTTTTCCTTTTTTCTTGAATTTGGCTATTTCTTGTAAAGCTCTTTCGAGCGATGTTCTGCAGAGTTTTTTTCTGTCTGTCTTCAGGCATGTGTATGGGTGTGTCTGTGTGTATGCACAAAGTGAGTTGGTGTATGCATTTAAAGATAAATATTAATGTGCATATCTGTCCAAATTGCCTATCATGTATCTTTTCATCTTACTTTGAGTATCTTTGATTTGGTGAATTACTTTTGCAAATGTGAGATATCGAACTGACTTGTCCCTCACAACGAACGTGACCTAATCTGAGACCTATATCATTGACCATATCACCAATCTGGTTACATTTAAAATTTATATTGACCAGTGTAGGAGCGGCACTAGAAAATAAAACAGTGACCCCTCTAACCGCAGTCTGAGCATGGATGAGGAGAAATTCAAAAAGGGCTGATTGAGTGGAAATGCTCTTCCCCGGAAGTTTGTGGTTCCTGTGTGTTTGCGTTTAGTCGGCTGTTAGTTGGATATTGGACAGTAAAGGGCAATGAACTACAGATAGGAAATTGGGGCTGAGACTACAAACTGATCAGCTACAATCTTACTGTCTGCTAGAGAAGGCTCAAAGTGTCTAATTACCCAATCCTGCTCCTCAGTCCAACGTCCCTATGTTCCACTCAGCTCCTCAAACCTGCCAGACACGAGCATTTGGAGGTCATTGACTTTGATACACAGAAACAGACCAGACCATTCAGGGCCTGAAGACACGAGAGTGCAGTGCTGGATAAGCACAGCAGATCAGACAGCATTCAAGGAGCAGGAGAATCGACGTGACGTTTTGGGCATAAACTGTTCATCAGGATTCCTGACAAAGGACCTATTCCCGAAATGTCGATTTTCTTACTCCTCGGATGCTGCATCGCCTGGGGTGCTTTTCCAGCAGTACACTCTCGACTCTGATGTCCAGCATCTGCAGTCCTCACTCTTTCGTAGCGCCTGAAGACTGTTACATATAGTTTTGTATGGTGTTGAAAATATTATTGGGAAAAGAAACAATCGGTGCCAGTGTGAAACATCCTACTCCTCTCTCTTTATGGAACTGTGTTCATTTGTTGATTATGTTGCAGACCCAGATTCATTATGTGTGCAGCTCCCATACCTCACCCAGAGGTGGCTCACAAAATCATCTGGTCTCCCTGACTGCAATCTTCAATAACAGGATTTCCAGGAAAATAACTTTTCAATAACTGAATGCGAGAACAACAGAAACATAAATAAGTCATCCAGCCCTTTAAGCCTGTCTTTTCCTTCAATAAGATCATGCTTGATCTGCTCATTGCCTCTACTCCTCTTTTGTGCCCAAAGTCTGTCGCCCTCGACTCTCTGATGGGTCAAATATCCATTGTGCATCCCACCATCCAAAACTTCTGAGTGATCCATCTCCCTTAACCCTCTGGATTAGAGAAGTCCCGACAGTCACTACCCTCTGTGAGAAGGAAACACTCCGTGCACACACACCATGATCTATTGACATCATGAATAAAAATATGAACACAAGATAAGAGTGACAGGCCTTGGTATCAATGTAGGATTTAACTGAGGATGGTATCAAGAAACCTGAACAGAATTTAATGTAATGGGAATGACGTGTAAACTCCCCACTGGTTAAAGGCCATTCAGAGCACAAGGGAAGACGTTTGTGTTTGGTGAGGATCAACCATCTCAGTCACAGGACATCTCTGCAGGCATCCTCTAGGTAGTTTTCTTCAGCTGCTTTAACATCTTTCCCAAAGCCTGCAGTCAGAAGTTGGAGATGTTCTCTGAATTTCGCATAACGTTCAGAATAAGTTGTCACCTCTCTCCCGCTGAAGCAGTCTGTTTCCTCGTGCAGCAAGACCTGGATAGCATTTAAACTGTGCTGTAGGTAACATTTATGTAACAATCCTGCTAGACATTGTTCATCTCCACAGTTAAACATGAGGAGCTCATTCAGCACCTCACGCTGGTTTCAACGAAATATAAGGACGCCATTCAACACATTGAAACTGTTGGATAAGCCCATTCAGTCCTTTTGGCCTTTTACAGAAGTAGGGAAATCGTGTAGTCAGCACATCGAGGTGTCAAAGAGGAACAAGGAGTCGCTAAGTTAGGTCCTTGAGCCACTTCCGTATGACCAGGAAGAGGCATTGCAGCCTGTCAAGCTACTTATTCAGAAGTAGGAGGATGTTACTGATACCCCACAGATAGACTGCTGCATGCTGTTCCTCCTGGCTCTATTGCCTGTGGTAGACATGGGCCACTTTAATGTGGTTTGCTGAAGGTGAGGATGGAAAATGGATGTTTTGTGCAAAGTCTCAAGAAAATACCTTCTATCTCTGAGAAGACAGACTGGCGTTTCTGTGGAGGTCAGAAGCTGGTGGGAATGGCTAACTCTTTCAGGAATAAGGCATTGTGCCTACTGACAGATTTATGAACAGTGCAGGGTCGCATACAACTGCACACTGAGATGGTGAGAGTTCATTTGGAGCATAATACTCCATTTCAACCAACATGGAGATTCCACACAGGTACCTGAAATATTGGGAAAAATGTATCATGTGGAAAATTCAATTTCTCACAAAATCACCAACTTTTTTCTTGACATAATGAGTGTTTGTCCATAATCCTCATGTTTAAATATAATCGCCTGCTATTCTCTCGCAGTGCTACAGATTAAACACTCATTTCCTTTGTACTCTCTTTCTCTTCCAGGAATTAGTCTAGTGAAACTCCTTTGCACTCTCGAACGCAACAAAATCGTTCCTTACAAAGGAGAGAAAATCTGCCAATAGTGCCCCAAAATATTGTCCCAGCAACACTCTACAACTGCAGGAAGATTTATTTCCTTCTTTACTTGAACAATTTTATAATGAATGACAACATACCATTCACTGTCCTGATTACTTGCCTTTTAACAACTGCAGTTCCTAACCTCTCATCTTCTAACCAATACAAAATAGAAAGGACTGCATTTGTTGCTCACATTAAAATTATTTTTTTTTGCCTTGTGAAGAGCTTTGTTCCAAGAACTGATATATTTGATACACTATTAGCAAGGACCTTCAGTTCAGAGCGGGACCTTACTCTCTGCATTCTCCCAATTAGCCAATTCTTAATCCATTTAGCATATTCACCCCTTACAGAAGGACTCTCACATTCTTCGCTCATCTGTCAAATGCCTTCTGAAAATTCAAATACACCATTCCCATTGGTTCTCATTTGTCGATGTCACAATCCACATCCTACAAAAACTCATACTAGTTTATCAAAAATGACTTTCCCTTACCTGAATCTAAGTTGACTCTGCAAATCATATCATTATTCTCCAAATATCTAGTTGTTATTAATGACCAAAAATTATAATATTTTCCTCATAACTGACATCAATTTATCCTTCAGTTAATATTTTGTTGTTCCCCCCCCCCCCCTCTCTCTCTCATGTTTTAACTATTTGCGATAACAGCAGCTACTTTCAGATCAACAGGACCCTTTCCATAATATAAAGCACTTTGACCAACTTTGACCTCCCTCATAGAATTATGGAATTGACAGTACAGAAGGAGGCCACTGATCCATTGTGTCCATTCCTGCTCCGGAGAGATCTATCCAGCAAACGCAATTCTCCAGCCCTAAATCTGTGACCCTCTCAATTCATCACTCATCTTGTCCAAAAACCTACCAAGCTTCAATACAATGAGTTTATCTCCCAGTATTTCCAGTTTAATAAATCTAATTTCTTGCAGTGCCTCATTTTCCCCAGTCACTCTGCACCTTAATATTTCAGGAGGATGTCCTGTTGCTTCCTCGGTGGAGACAGAACCAACATATTTACCTCACCAGACAGAGAGAGCCTCGGTCACCTCATGAATACACGAGAGGATGGCACTCTGGCATAATGGGTATGTCACCCACTCCTGCCAGGAATGTTCCAGAACAAAACCGTTGTTGGAGGTTGTGAGTACAGTCCTCTCCCTGGTGTGAGACTATTGGATATTCTGAAGGAGGTTCACAGCTCTGTGACCTCCACCTTGTTGAAATAAACTGGCTTCACACTTTGCATCTGGAAAAGTATGTTATTGGGAAATATTTGTAGAAATTTCAGAAAAGATAGTGCAGTGTCCTGCTCCTCCCTGTAGACCCAGACACTCTATAAATGCAGTGCCTACACCTTGTCCAGAGTGGGAACACTAGACACGCGAATCTCCCTGAATGATCGCAGCAGCTGACACCACAAATCCGAGAATATCATCCACAGAACCTCCACTGACTTTCCACGATAGGAACAAGTCAAAACGCTGTAGACAGGCACATCCACTCAATGTTAAAAATGCTTTTCGCTTCAGTTTCTATTCTGGGCTGAAAATCCATAGGATTTCTGCATAGTCGCTGTCACCTGAAATATTAACAGTTTTGTTCTCCATGGAAGTATTTGACAATGTAACTGCGCAATTTTCTTTATCTGTCATGATAATAGCAACACTGCTATTTCTGATGGAATTGTTGGGGAGGTGATGGTCTCGTGTTATTTTCTCCACACAATAAATCCAGGGACCCAGGTACCTTCAATCTCCCTATAGCGGATGGTAGAATTTGAATTCAATACATTATTTGGATGTAACAATCTAATGAAAGATTGATTATTGTTAAAACTAAAAACCCCTGGCTCACTAGTATCCCACAGGGAAGGAAACTTGCTACCGTCACTGGTTTGACCTACATGTTACTCCAGACCCTAAGCAAAGGTAGATTCGCAAATATCCTTTGAAGTGGCCAAGTCAACCACAAGATCTCAAAGAAGTGAAACCAGATAGACCTGAGAACTGGCAGCCGACAGCACATCGAAGTACAGTGGTTCAGAAAGGCAGTTCCCCAACAGCTTATCAAGAGCAAATAGGAAAGTGAAATAAAGTCTGGCGTAGCCAACATCAAACATGTCCCATTCATAAAGGAAAGAAGATCGAGGGGACAGAACTCACTTCAAACAGCGACGTGCATATGTGCCCACACATGCATGAAACTCAGGAATATGGGAGGAGGTGAAAAATAAATTTAAATAATGTCACATTTTATTTCCATCCCAGCTGACTCTCAATAATCCCTTTGTTTATGTATTCTATCTCTCTGTTTCCCCGTATATTTATCTCACCTCACCAACACACATTACATTAATTCCCAGCTGCTTTCGGATCTGATACATGGTCAGTGGACTCAAAATGTTAACTTTGTTTTTCTCTCGACACAGGGTGCCAAACCTGCTCCATTTCCCCTGCACGCTGTTTCTTTTCGGTTCAGGGTCCAGTATCTTCCATTGTTTGATATAACATATTTTTCCTTACTTTATGGGACAGAGGCCCTTCGAATCCACACTGACAATCTGAAAAGCATTGCTCCCAGACCCACAGCATGCCCTACCCCTGCATTTCCCATGGCTAACCCGAATACTAATCTACCCCTGCATCTCACATAACTATTACACCTAGCTGCACATGATTGGTGGGACTGTGGGAGGAACCTAGAGCACCTGGAGGAAACACTTGCAGACCCGAGGACAATGTGAAAATTCAATACAAAAAGTCTTCAGGGCAGAAGCAAACTGGGTCCCTGCTACTATGAGACAGCCGTGCTAACCACTGAAACACCATGCCCCCTCCCGCTCCCACCAAACGGGGTCCCTGGTACTGTGAGACAGCCGTGCTAACCACTGAGACAACAGGCCCCCGCCCCCACCTCCTATACCGTATCCCTGGTACTGTGAGAAAGCCGTGCTAACCACTGAGATACCATATTCCCCACCCCGACCCCAAACCGGGTCCCTGGTCCTGTGAGACAGCCGTGCTAACCACTGAGACACCATGCCCCCCCCCCCCCTCCCCGCCCCCTCCCGCAAAACGGAGTCACTGTGACTAGGTAATACTGGGGAAAATGTGAATAAAAGTGATGAGCTTAGCGCTTTGATGTTGTGGCCATAACAGAGACATGCGTTTCTCAGGGGCATGAATGGTTGCTGGATGTTCCAGGGATTAGAACTTTTAAAAATAATGGGGAGGAGGTCAAAAGAGGAGGGCGTGTAGCACTGCTCGTCAGAGAGGGTTTCACAGCTACAGAAGTTACCATTATCGAGGAGGATCCGCCTACTGAGTCAGCATGTGTGGAAATTAGGAACATTAAAGCAGCAATCACCTCATTAGCGGTTAATTACAGGCCCCCCAATAGACGCAGGAAGATTGAAGAAAGCATAAGTTGGCAGATTTTGGAAAAGTGTGAATGGAATAGGGAAGTTGTAATGGGTGACTAACTTTCCCAATATTGATTGGAACCTTCTTCCAGCAGATGGTTTGGAAGGAGCTATTTTTTAAAGGTGTGTTCAGGAGGGTTTCCTAACTCAGTACGTTGACAGGCCGACGAGGGGAGAGGACATTTTGGATTTGGTGCTCGGCAATGAGCTGGGGCAGTTGTCAGATCTTGTGGTGGGAGAGAATGTTGGTGATAGTGACCACAACTGTCTCACATTCTACATAGCTATGTAGAAGGAGAGAAACAAGTGCAATAGGAGGATATTTAGTTGGGGAAAAGGAAACTATTATACTATCAGACTGCGTTGCAAAGCTTGGACCGGGAGCAATTGTTCCATGGAAAGGACACTATAGACATGTGGAGACGATTTAAGGAACAGGTGTTGCGAGTGATGCATAAATGTGTTCCTCTGAGACAGGCAAGGAGGGGTAAAATAAAGGAACCTTGAATGACGAGAGCGGTGGAGCTTCTCGTCAAAAGAAAGAAGGCAGCTCACGTAAGGTGGAGGAAGCAAGGGTCTTGCTCAGCTCTAGACGATTACAGGCAGGCGAGGAAAGAGCTCAAGAATGGTCTGAGGAGAGCCAGGAGAGGGCAGGAAAAAGGCTTGGCAGGAAGGATTATGGAGAATATAAAGGCATTTCGCACCTATGTGAGGAATAAGAGAATGATCAAATAAAGAGTAGAGCCGATCAGGGATAGCATAGGGAACTTGTGTATAGAGTCTGAGGAGGTGAGTTTTTTGCTTCTGTCTTTACGAAAGAAAAGGACCTTGTAGTGAATGAAGGCTGCAGCATGACATTGCCAGGATGCAGAGATGGGCTGAAAGTTGGTAGATGGAATTCAAACTGGATAAATGTGAGGTGATGAATTTTGGAAGGTCGAACTTGAAAGTTGAGTACAGGATTAAAGGCAGGATTCTTGGCAGTATGGAGGAACAGCGGAATCTTGGTGTGCAGATACATATATCCCTTAAAATTTCCACCCAGGTGGACAGGGCTGTTAAGAAAGCATATGGTGCTTTGGCTTTCATTAACAGAAGGATTGAGTTTAAGAACCGTGAGATCTTGTTGCAGCTCTATAAAACTTTGGTCAGACCTCACGTGGAATACTGTGTCCACTTCTGGTCGCCCTATTATAGGAAAGATGTGGATGCTTTGGAGAGGGTTCAGAGGAGGTTTACCAGGTTACTGCCTGGAATGGAGGGCTTATCTTACGAAGAGAGGTTGACTGAGCTCGGACTTTTTTCGTTGGAAAAAAGAAGGAAGAGAGGGGACCTAATTGAAGTGTACAAGATAATGAGAGGCACAGATAGAGTTGATAGCCAGAAACCTTTTCCCAGGGCAGAAATTATCAACATGAGGGGTCATAGTTTTAAGCTATTTGGCGGAAAGGAGAGAGCGGATGTCAGAGGCGGGTTCTTTACGCAGAGAGTTGTGAGAGCATGGAATGCGTTGCCATCAGCAGTTGTGGAAGCGAGGTTATTGGGGATATTTAAGAGACTGCTGGGCATGCATATAGTCACAGACATTTGAGAGTTCATACATTAGGTGTACCTCACATGAAGATCAATGGTCGGCACAACATCGTGGGCTGAAGGGCCTGTTGTGTGCTATACTGTTCTATATTCTATGTTCTAAACAGTAAACAGTGACAAAACACGACAGATAAGTCAGGATCTGGAGGTCGGTACAGAGGCAGCATATTGAGAATGATATGATCCTCTTTTGAAAATCTCATATTGGACTCAAAAAGTTAATTGTGTTTCTCTCTGCTCAGAACCTGCAAATGTTTTCCTGCACTTTCAATTTAGTTACTCTTTTGGACAGTGGATATTTGTCTGATCTGAAAGGGAACAGTGAAGCTGCCATTTCTGTTGACGCTCAAGAAGTTTTTATGGTTTTTGAATGAAAAATGAAAAAAAAAATGTGCCTGACAGCTCCCCAAATACAGATAATTTATTGCCACTGCCATAATGCATTATGAAAATGTTGAACTCGGTGGTCATGATCAAACCTCTGAAAGTAACTGATTGAAGTACTGATCCCAATTGTTATCAATGTCTTATCATGCTCCTGATGTCACTGGCATCATACCAACCTTTCCAGGAGTTTACATACAACGATGAAAACATAAAATATCTTTGTATTTTTAACAGGACATATTCATCCAGGGTTTTGGAAGGCACTAGCAAGGGCAGAGTTTATTTGTCATCCCCAATGACTCTGGAATAAGCGACACAGAGTCGCCCTGTTTTTACTCCTCAATCCAAAGTGATGCAGATCCGGACAGAACTGTTTGTAGGGGCATTCCAAGATTTTTAACAAATACTTGTGAAGGAACAGGAAAATTAGTCCCTAGTCAGGATGTCATGCAGTTTTGAAGGTACCTTGCAGAGACTGATTTTTCTATTGCTCCCATTCCCAGTGCAGAATGTTCTCTAATTCCCGTTAATAACAGTTTTGCTCAGGGTCTTAGATTCCACCCTCAGTCAAGTCCTGCTTCGATTGAAAGGGAAGTCACTCTGATCTCACCTCAAATTACACGGGAAGATTAGATGAAAGAATAAGGAGCAAAAGACAAGAACACTGTTTGTTTGAACAATGTCCTCGCAATATTCAAAAGAAAATTGATGCATGGTCTTCTTTAATGCATTATTTCAACATGACATCACGTTTTAAACAATATTCAGAATGATGGGTATATGTTCTTTTAATTTGCTTCCAATTTAACATAGAAATGAGAACGTGAATTGATGTTCTATAGTGTGTTTATAATCCAGAACTTAATTCAATCTTTATCATCATTGCTCTAGCTCTTTCAAACAAAATTAATGAATGAGTCTGTGTCCATCCTAAAGATTAAAAAGTTCTTTTATCTCTGACTATTGCAGTGAATGTTGTAAACAATAAGCTGCAGGCCCACGTAAAATGGAAATATTGCAGGGCAAAGTGCCAAAAGTTAGTCAAAGGTTAATGATGTCCAAGCCATATGAATAATACATACGGAGAGGCGGAGTATAAAAGCAGAATTCAGCTCCATATCCAAAATAATATTTCTGGCTCCCTCAAAAAAGACCACAGCTGTAATTTCACCAAAATAGAAAAAACAAGAGACTGGAATTCCCAATTCTGCAACAACATCTGCCGAACAGGAAGAAAATCAAGGTTTGTTTCTGAAATTCTTAAATGTTGATGATAAGAATATGGGAGACGGAGGGGATGTTGGAGGATGATGAACCATATTGTAGATGACACAATGATTAGCCGGGTGGGTCACAGTGATCATAGAACATAGAACATAGAACAATACAGCACAGAACAGGCCCTTCGGCCCACGATGTTGTGCCGAACATTTGTCCTAGCTTAAGCACCCATCCATGTACCTATCCAATTGCCGCTTAAAGATCACCAAAGATTCTGACTCTACCACTCCCACAGGCAGCGCATTCCATGCCCCCACCACTCTCTGGGTAAAGAACCTACCCCTGATATCTCCCCTATACCTTCCACCCTTCAACTTAAATGTATGTCCCCTTGTAACACTCTGTTGTACCCGGGGAAAAAGTTTCTGACTATCTACTCTATCTATTCCTCTGATTATGTTATAAACCTCTATCAAGTCACCTCTCATCCTTCGCCGTTTTAACGAGATAAGGCCCTGCACTCTCAACCTATCCTCGTACGATCTATTCTCCATTCCAGGCAACATCCTGGTAAATCTTCTCTGCACCCTCTCCAAAGCTTCCACATCTTTCCTAAAGTGAGGCGATCAGAACTGCACACAGTACTCCAAATGTTGCCTAACCAAAGTCCTGTACAGTTGCAACATCACTTCACGACTCTTGAATTCAATCCCTCTGCTCATGAACGCTAATGCACCATAGGCCTTCTTACAAGCTCTATCCACCTGAGTGGCAACTTTCAAAGATCAATGAACATAGGCCTCAAGATCCCTCTGTTCCTCCACCTCACTAAGAACCCTACCGTTAACCCTGTATTCCGCATTCTTATTTGTCTTTCCAAAATGGACAACCTCACACTTGGCAGGATTGAACTCCATCTGCCACTCCTCAGCCCAGCTCTTCATCATATCTAAGTCCCTTGGCAGCCGACAACAGCCCTCCTCACTATCCACAACTCCACCAATCTTCGTATCATCTGCAAATTTACTGACCCACCCTTCGACTCCCTCATCCAAGTCATGAAAAAAATTACAAACAGATAAAAAGTATAAACAGAATGCGTTGTTTACAAGAGGGTACAAACGGATTGTCAGATGGTCAGATCAATGACTGATAAACGGTAACTCTGAAATATGAGAGATGCTGAACTTTGGAAGATATAACAAAACAAGAGAGAACTCAAACATGAAGATCCATTGCATTTGCTTTTGGAGCAGAGAAGAGTGAGAGGTGAACCTAACAGAAGTGTATTACAGCATGAGAGGTATGGGACGACTGAACAGATAACAACTATCCCCCTTAGTGAAAGGTCAAAAACAAGAGGAAATACGTTTGAAGTGAAAGAGAAGATACTAAGAGAGGATTGGTGAAATCTGTTTTGAACACAGAGCCTGATATGTGTCAAAAATGTATTGCCTGGGAGGATGGTTCAGGAAGGTAACCTCATAAACATTATAAAGCACTTGTATCAGCACTGGGTGGTGCAGACTCGATGGGCCTTGTCTTTATTACATGGTTCCATGCGGTGGCAGCCAGGAAAGCTTTGGTATATTCGGAAGCAGCAGCCAATTGGACCTGTTGGTTTGTTAAATCGAACTGTGCTCAGTAAGTGGCGAGATTACAAACAAGCATCAACCCATGGAGTATGAGCATTTGCTCAACCTAGGTCAGCCCAGCCATCTCTGAAATCATCCAGGATAATTCACATGCTCAGTGCAAGAATCGTCCAACAACAGCATCAACATTATTCCAGCTGTTTGTCACCATTATTTTAAGTTCACCAATAACATAGAAACAGACTTCGTTTCATTATTATATACACTTCTCGTGTAAGGTTGTTATTTCTCTGAAGACTAATAAATTCCTTCCCATATATTTGTATTGACAAAGAGTCTGTTATCCTGCGAGCTGTTCCTCACAGCGTGTGGCTGGTTTAACACTCCATCCATCACCAGTAATATTTACTCCCAGTTAAACCGGCACATGAGATGCACTGTTGGTACTCTCTCTCAACAGCCACTTGGATGGACCAACGTCAACTGGAGTGGAACTTCTCAAGGGCAATTAATGCTGGTCTAGCTCCATTAAAATCCCAAATGAACTAAAACGACAATCCGATTTTCTAACAATTATTAAACAATGAGGACATTTTATCGATCATATGAGCTTGTCACTGTCTTTGAAACGTAGAAACTAGCATCAGGAGTAAGGAATCAAAACAGCTCCGTCATTAGATAAGGTCGTGGATGATCTGATTGTGACCTCAATCACACATTCCTCCATTGCTCTTACAATATTAGTGCGTCATTCTTAGTCAATAGTCTGCCTGCCTCTGCTTTACGAATATTCAATGTCTTATTCTCCAACGCTATCTGGGAAGAGAATTCCACAAAGAAACAACACAATGAGATGATTACACCAAATCACCAACTTCTTAACAGAGACATTCTTCAGTTTTATAATCCATCCAATCATAGTAATCTTTCATACAAGCTGAAACATTGTTTCAGAATTCAACTTGAAAGACTACTTGGAATATTCTGGGGTTAAACAAGATCACATGTTGTTCGCCTAAAGCCCAGCAGATCCAAGGCCAGTCAATCCAAGATTTCCTCCACAAATAAACGCTCCTCCCAGGAGTCAGCTGAGTGAATCTTCTATGTATTGCATTTCATATCATTGTGGCCATCGCTCTCTCGATGTGCTAACACCATTACCTTGTAGATCTGTAGAAAATCGCCCCTACTTTTAAACGTATTCTGTTTCAAAAAGTTTCAACATTTATCTTAGCTCCCTAAACGTTTGATGTACACGTAAAGTTTTTATTTTGTAACCCAGGTGCCTGGTTCCTCTGTGCCTCAAGCCAATCTCGCCACTGAAATAATACATTACGTTTCCATTCAACCCACCAATATCTTTGAGCACAGACACATTTTTCCTACTGTGTTCCATATACCAATATTTGCCTGTTCACTTGGCCCAACCTATACCTCTTTATAGACTCATGTCCTCTTCATATTTTCGTTCTCCAACAGTTCAAACAGTTTGTATTCTTCCCTAATACAGACAGAATATTTGGCCAAAGAAACACACTGTGGCGACATTTCAAAGTAATTTAAAATGAAATATTTTTACTGCATGTCTAAACTATAAATTTAAGACAAAGCTAAAGAGTGTTGCAGTCCTATCACTCAGTTCCTATTACTCAATGTAGGGTCAGATGATGTGGAATGTGTGTGGGTAGAATTGAGGAACCACAAATGTGTAAAACCATAGTTGGAGTAATGTAGAGGCCTTTCAATCATAGTCAGGAGCTGGAGCGCATGATAAACCAGGAGATAGAAAATGTATGTAGGAAAGGCAAAGTTACAGTGATTGGCGGGATTTCGATATGCAGGTGGATTGGGAAAATCAGACTGGTAATGGTTTGCAAGGAAAGGAATTTGTGAAATGTCTACAAGATGGATTTTTGGAGCAGCTTATGGTGCCGGCAACAAGGGAACGGGCAATCTTGGATTTAGTGTTGTGCAGTGAGTCAGACGTGAGAAGGAAGCTTAAGGTGAAGGAACCCTTCGGAGGCAGTGATCGTAATATGATTGAACCTAAACTTCAATTTGAGAGGGAGAAAGTAGAATCAGAGTTAATATTAACTCTGTATAAAGGCACCGACAAAGACATGAGGAGGGGTTGGGTGGAATTGACTGGGAGAGGAGCCGAGCAGGAAAGACATTGGAAGAGTAATGGCGGGACTTTCTCGGAGCAATTTAGGAGTCACAGCAGAGATTCATCCCGAGGTAATAGATGCATTGTACAGGGAGGATGGGGCATCCATGGATGACTGGGGAATGCATGGCTAGGGTAAAAGAAAAAGAGAAAGCAGATAACATGGCAAATGGCAGTGGGAAACAGAGGATTGGGAAGCTTACAAAGAGGAACAGAGGGCAACAAAATAAGAAATAACAAGGGGGAAGATTAAATATGAAGTTAAGCTATCCAGGGATAGAAAGGATGACCGTAAGAGTCTCTTTAGATATATTAAGGGCAAAAACGGGAAGCAGAAGTGGATACTGGGGCACTGGAAAATGACGCTGGATTGATAGTAGCGTGGAACAAATAATAGATGAGAAACTGAATAATTATTTCAAGTCAGATTTCACGGCGGAAGACATGAATAATATCCGAAAAATTCAAGAGAGTGAGGAGCAGAGCTGATTAGGAGAAGTTGCTCGAAAAACTAAATGAGTAAATAAGCTAGATGGAGACATTAATGGTCATCTGCCAGAAATCTTTGGAATCAGGGAGGGTCCCAGAAGACGGGAAAATTACGAACGTGACACTCTGTTTTTAATAAAAAGAAGATTTTTGATTTTTTTTAGAAAATTACAAAAATAGTACAAACTAGTGTATTCTGCTTTACAATATAATACCAACCCGAATATAGAATTTAAAAACAAACTACTAATCTATTCTCCAAACTAGCAAACCATAAAATAGGCTATCCTACATTACTAAAACTAAACAAAAGGAGAAAAGAAAATAAATAAGTGAAAAAATAACTAGATACATGTGTTTTAAAAAATATATTAAGTCATAACAGAACCTATATTGATACAGGATTCTTCCACCCAGGAGCCCCCGAACCAGCCAGAACCATCCCCATGGCTAAGCAAAGGCCCTGAACAATGTGGCTGATATATCTGTGTCAATGTAGTTCAAAAAGGGCTGGCATGTTCTATAAAATAATTGCGTCTTTTGGTGCACCATATTCGTAAGGAAGTCAAAGGGGATATGTTCCATGACTATCCTGTTACAATTTGAACATCCTAGGGGACCTTCGGATATCCAATTCATTAAAATGTTTTTGCCCGGACAAAAGAAAAGGATAATGAATAATTTCCTCCTGTATACAACCAAAGAAGGGAAATTTGGGGAGCCCAAAATTAGAGGCACTGGGTCGCACCCAATCTCAGTACACAAAATCTTTGCCAAGGTATTAGCTACTTTGTCCCAATACATGTGGATCTTACGGCATGTCCACAGACAATGCGTGAGAGTACTAACTTCTGTTTTGCATGTAGGACACATTGGAGATGCCCTGACCTGAACTTTGCAAGTCACTCAGGTGCCATGTGAGCCCAATGAACTATCTTGAATTGGATAGCCTGAGTTCTGTTACAGATAGACATCTTCCTGACGTTTTCCCAGACGTCTTCCCACATCTCTAAGGAGATATCCATCCCCAATTCTTGACGCTAGGTTTTATATAACCATTCCATGTCCTTTGATACCTTATTAAATAGTTTATGGTAGAGACTACTGACCACGGGCGGACCCATCGGCCGAAGCATTCTCGTTCCCCTATCCGATTTATAAGGGTCAATTTATCAACATGGTCTTTTTTTGTGTAAAGTCTCCCATTTGCAAATATCGAAAAAGATCTTTGCTATACAGCCGAAACTTCTGACGCAGCTGTTTGAAGGACATCACGACATCCCCATCGAACAGGTCTCCCAAACAGGAGATACCTCTGAACTCCCAAGTTCTGAATACAGCATCATTCAGCCCTGGCTGGAATCCCAATATTCCCACTATAGGGGTATAGGGGGAGGATTTTTGTAGGTTACCCTCATCCTGTCGCATTATCGTCCAGGCTTTGATTGTATTTATTACAATAGGATTTTTACAACGTTATGTAATAACTCTCACCTTGTCCGTAAATACTAGATTGATGAGGGGATATTTTGCTTGGGAGGCCTCAGTATCTAACCAGATTGATTGTGGTTCACAAGAGACCCAATCAGCTACGTAAGATAATAGAGAGCTCAATTGGTACCTCCTGAATTCGGGAAAATCCAGCCCACCCCTTACTTGTGGAAGCTGTAGCTTTTCTAATTTAATAAGGGGCCGTCTATGAATTCAAATAAAGGAGCCGGGTCAACCATAAACCTTATGCAGCGCCTGTCTCAGCAGCATCCAGGGGAGCATTCTCATAGCATATTAAATGAGAGGTAGGATATTCATGTTGAACAAAGCTATTCTACCTAGCCAGGATATTGGGAGATATTCCCAGCGTTGAAGGTCCTATCATGACTTCGCCAATAAATGTGTATAATTGACTTTATATAGCTGACCAAATGCCTGAGTATTAAAAAGTAAAGAAAAACTCCCAGTGACCACCGAAAGCAAAATGGGATTCATCCATAAAATTGGATATACTGGCAAGACCTCCTAGCGGCATGGCCTCCGATTTCACAAATTGATTTTGTAACCTGAGAACATGCCAAATAATTTAACCACTTGAATTAAGCGGGGCACAGATGTCAATGGAGAACTTAAGAAAAGGAGGACATCAACTGCGTAGAGAGTAATTTTGTGCTTACCCGAGCCAACCTCCGGAGCCATTATATTAAGGTCAGCTTGTACATATTCCACCAACGGCTCAATCACGAGCGTAAATAATAATGGTGAGAGAGGGCATTCCTGACGGAAATCTCTGCCAACGCGAAAGCTATCTGAACTTAAACTGTTGGTGATCACCGCTGCTTTGGGATCATTATATAATACTGTAACCCATTTAGTAAAGACCTCTCCAACACCAAACCGTTCCACCACATAAACGAGATATGACCATTCTACCCAATCGAATGCCTTCCCTGCCTCTAGGGAGACAACTAATCCCGGTATCGCTCCCTGCTGGCAGGCTAGTACCACATTTAAGACTCTTCTAATGTTATTAGATGATCTGCGACACTTTATAAACCCCATCTGGCCTTCTTTAATAATGAATGGCAAAACGCTCTCCAGTCTTAATGACAACACTTTTGAGAGAATTTAAAATCCACATTCAGCAAGGATACAGGTCGAAATGAAGAGCAGTCATCTGGGGCCTTTTCCTTGATAAGAATGAGACAAATTTTTGCTTCTCTCAGAGAAGGCGAGAGGCAGCCCTGACGAAGTGAATAATTATACATATATATAAGTGACCCGACTAATTCCCCAATCAATTCTTTAAAGAACTCAGCCTGGAATCCATCTGGTGCGGGCGCTGTGCCACTCTCGAGCTGACTCACTGCCTCCTATATTTCCTAGGTTGCTCGGGGGGCATTCAAGAACAACACCTGCTACCAGGTTAGGCCCGGGAGGGCAAGATTTTTTTTTAATAAAGACTCTATCTTCCTTGTTCTATCCTCACAGCCGTGTGGCCTATACAATTCGAAATAGAACATTCTAAAGGTTGCATTGATCTTTTTACGATCACAAGTCAGGGTACCAGCACTCTTTCTGAAGACGTAATGACTTGGGGAGCCTTTTTCTTTCTGGCAAGGTATGCTAGATACCTGCCAGGCTTGTCGCCATATTCAAATAATCTCTGCATCACAAGTAATAGCTCCCTCTTTGCTTTTTGAGTAAGTGTGGGATTCAAAGTTGCTCTAAGGGCTGTGATCCACTGTAGTTTAGTAATGGAGGGTCTATCCACATACGCTGCCTCAGTCGTCTTCAGGCGAGCTTCGAGCAGACCCTCTTGTTCTCCCTTTTTGTCTTTTCCGGGTCACAGAATATGAGATAACCAAGCCTCATACGTAGGCCTTACCAGTTTCCCACATCACCGAAGGCTTACTGGCCGTGTTGGAGTTGATATCCCAAAAGGTTTTAAATTCCTGCCAGAAATATTTTATGAACTTACTACCCTTCAATGGGAAAGGGTCCATACACCAATGTCGGGAAGCTAGCTCATCATTGCTAGTCTTAGCCTCCATATATACTGCGGCATGGTCGGAAATAGTTATATTACCTACTTTACAAAACAATATTGAGTTCAAAAGTGTCGAGGGGACAGATGCATATCGATTCTGGTATGGCATTTGTGTGGATTAGAATAAAAAGTAAAGTATTTACCCTCAGGGTGAACACCTCCACATATCTACCATCCCCAACTCCCTACTTAGATCCGCCAACTGCCTAGGTCTCATAGATATGCCCGCAGAGATCTAAGGTATTCTGTCCAGCCCTGGGTTGATTTTACAATTACAATCTCTCCCTATAATTGTGTGGTGTACCCCGAGAGCCATCAACTTGGAGAATGCTTCCAACACAAACTTAAAAGGGTGCGCTGTGGGGCAATAGAGATTCAAAATCCCATATTCCTCTCCATATGTTAGGGTGTTAATTATTGGATACCATACAGACTCATCTTTTATTGGCTTAGCATTTGGAAGGGAAGATTCCTCTGGATAAGAATGGCTACTCCTCTACTTTTTGAGCTGAAAGATGAAAAGAACACCTGGCCAAATCCACCCTATTTCAGCCTCGAATGCTCCTTATCAAGTAAATGTGTCTCCTGTAGAAAGGCTGCATCCACACTTTCTTTTTTAAGACATGATAATATCTTTTTCCTTTTCATTGCTGAGTGGCTCTCCTTGACATTCCAGGTGCACCACCTAAACGAATGACTAGCCATGATCGTCCAAGCAAGCCCGAGACCCCCCAGGAGGGAGAACTCCACGCAAAAGACATTGAATAAAAAACAAAAATTATTTACACATAAAACACTCTTTAAAACAGCGAAATCAAAACAGTTGAGAACTACTCCGAAAAATAAATTGCATCAAACATACTTAAAATGAGACTTTACCCCTTGTTCACAAGTGGCACTACCAGCTTCCAATAATCCCGCCATAACATCTCCCAGCCATAACAATGCCCTTGGCTCAGGCATTACAAAGTAGAGTAAATAAATTCTAATATCTTATAAGACAGACGTGAAAAGGGTGGGAGCTAACCCCTACCCCCCCATACACCATCTTCGCTTCATCAAATGCCTTCCTGTTTCGGACCACATTATTCTGGAGCACTTGTATATCATGAAATGGGGATCCTTTCCCAACACTCTGGAGGACTCGAACAGCATGTGGGCGGCACGGTGGCACAGTGGTTAGCACTGCTGCCTCACAGCGCCTGAGACCCGGGTTCAATTCCCGCCTCAGGCGACTGACTGTGTGGAGTTTGCACATTCTCCCCGTGTCTGCGTGGGTTTCCTCCGGGTGCTCCGGTTTCCTCCCACAGTCCAAAAGATGTGCAGGGTTAGGTGAATTGGCCATGCTAAAATTGCCCGTAGTGTTAGGTAAGGGGTAAATGTAGGGGTATGGGTGGGTTTCGCTTCGGCGGGTCCGTGTGGACTTGTTGGGCTGAAGGGCCTGTTTCCACACTGTAATGTAATGTAATGTAATGTAATCTAGCAGATGTTTTTCCCTGTAATGTTGAAGTTGAACTCGGACTAGGCGGGGGCGCTGGTCCAACCCGAGCTGGCGCACAGCAACCCGTTGTTCCCTTTCAACCCGCACCTGGCCCAGCTCCGACTCCAGTTTCAGCAGTTGTGGGAGCCATTGCTTCAGGAAAGCAAAACGCTGGGCTTCCTCTTCCCGTTCTGGAAGGCCCAGCAACCGAATATTTTCCCGATTACCTCGATTTTTGAGGTTGTCAATATATTCCTCTAAGGTCGGGACTCGATGTCCCAGAGCCCAGGCCTGACCCATGGATAACTCAGCAGTAGTCTCGGAGGCCGAGGTCCATTGCTCTGCATCTCCAACACGCTGCCCGAGTTTCTCGATCCCTCCGTCATGTTTCTGCAGCAGAACCGAGATTGACTCCCACCTGGACTGGGTCTCTTCAATGGAAGCATCAATCTTATCACGGAGTGTTACAAGCTCCGAGATCAGGCTCGCCCCTGCAGGTGAGTCCCGCGGGGCGGCCGCAGACGTCTGCCTTGCTGCCAGATGGGGGTGGGGGTGGGAGAGGGGTCCCTGCCTGTTGGGAACTGCGAGAGCCTTTGCCTTTGGTCATTTTAAAAAGCGTCAAATTCTAAAGTTTGATGTAGAATGGCCAAGGCTGCTGGGCAAAAACTATTTTAAACAATTTAACAGGTGAGGTGTGGGTGGGTACCCCACTTTGACTGAGTCTTGGGCAGAGCTGTGCAGACTCATATCTACTGGGTCGCCGCCATCTTATATCTCACTGACACCCAGCTTAAAAAGGGAATAAGGCAAAAGACTGAAAATTACAAACTGATCAGCCTAACCCCGGTCGTGGGTAAGTTCCTGGAATCCATTGTGAAGGATGGAATTTCTGAATAGTTGCCAGTGCATGGTGAAGTATGGCGAGGTCAGTATGGTTTTGTCAAGGGGAGACCGTGGTTATGAATCTGTTAGAATTGTTTGAGGATGTAACAATCAAGTTAGACCAAGGAAAGCTAATGGATGTTATCTATCTGCACTTCAAGAAGGACGTTGACAAGGTACCTCACAGGAGGGTGCTGAGTAAGATAAGGGCCCATGGTGTCAGATTCAAGGTACTAGTGTGTACAGAAACTTGACTATCTGGCAGAAAGTAGAGAGTGGGAATAAAAGGATTCTTCTCTGGATAGCAGCCGATGTCAACTAGTGTTCAGCAAAGGAACCAAAACTTTTTATTTTGTACATTAACAATCTAGATGAAGGAACTGCGGGAACCCCGGCGAGACATTTAGATGATGCAAAGATAAGTAGTGGGACAGGTGTCGTTGAGGAGGCAGGGAGGCTGCAGAAAGTTTTAAGCAGGGGAGGAGAGTGGGCAAAGAAGTGGCAGATGGAGTACAACCTGAGAAAGTGCGTGGTGATGCACTTTAGTAGGAAGAAGAGAGGCATGGACTATTTTATACCTGGGGAGAAAATTCAGAAGTCTGAAGTACAAAGAGTGTTGCGAGTTCCAGTCCAGGATTGTCTCAAGGTAATCGAGCAAGTTGAGTCAGTAGTTAGGAAGGTGGTGCATCTGCCCCACAATGTGCTTGAAATCTTATATTCATCAAAAGAACTGAGTCAACTCTTACAAACAATAATATTCGTTTATTGAACACAATTAATATTAGAACAATAAACATATTATAACGCAATGTAAAACACTACAAATTAACTTATGGTTTAACTTAACTTTGGATGATTACATACCACCCCATGAGAAGTTGACCGGATTCCACGTGGCGAAGTCTTCTTGTTCTTCTGATAGTCTTGGAGGTGTCTTCTCTCTCAGTGGTTATTCTCGAGTTACCACTCTCTGAGGGGTGTTACGGTGATTCTTATCCTTCCAAGTCTTCACTCCTTTTGGGAGGGTGTGGAGGATCTGCCAATGAAATGAACAGGTACATTAAAGTGATCAATCAGACTCAACCAGGTGTTGTCACATTGATGGCCCTAGGGCGACATTCCATTATCCCGTTCAGGTCCAACTTCAGGTGTGTATTACATGGTCTGCTGCTTCAGGTTTCTTTGCAACCAGCTGTGGGTAGCTGCAGCCTGTCTGGATTCTGCAGAATATGGATGAGCACATAGACTTTGGTCAAGGCTGGGTTCTACTTCGCAGCATGCTTTAATCATTGTTCGTTTTTGTAACTCCATGGTAAATTTATTATTGTCCATTGTAAGATTATTATTTCAGGTGGTCAATCTGGTCAGAAAGGCAAATACAGTGATGGCATTTATTTTGAGAAGACTTGAATATTACAGCAGCGATGGATTTCTGAGGCTCTATAAGACTCTGGTCAGAACACATTTGGTGTATTGTGTACCATTTTCGGCCTCATAGCTCAGGAAGGATGTACCGCCCAAAGCATGTTCAGAGGGGCATCATAAGAATGGAATGAAAAGCTTAACATATGAGATCTCTGGGTCTATACTCGCTGGAGTTTATAAGGATGAAGATGGATCTAATTGAAGCATACAGAATATTGGTTGACTTGTCAGAGTAGATGTTGGGAAGATGTTTCCACGGCTAGGAGAGAAAGGACTCAAGGACATAGCCTGAGAGTCAAGAGAAAATCTTTAGAACGAAAATAAGGAGAATAGTCTTCAGCCTGAAAGTTGTGAATCTATGGGAGAATGGCAGTTTCCTTCCCTAAAGGACATTAGTGAACCAGGTGAGTTTTTTCTTGGCAATCGATTCATAACCACCATCAGTCTCTTAAGTCCAGATTTGAAATTAAGCTCCACCACTTGCTGTGGCAGGACTTGAACCCAGGTCACTCGAATATTATCTGGGTTTATCGCATCCGAATTCAGTGATAACACCACGAAGCCACTGACTTGCCCAATGCTCCACAGTGTGACGAACATGTGCAGTACGATATGCACTGGGATTTGCCTTCATGTTATCCTTGACTTCCTTATCAAGATATGGATGATTTTTCTCGGAAATGAAGTTCCACTTCGGAGAAAAGTATCTCCCTAATTGTTTACCAAATTTCTTCAGCTGTCCTGCCTTTGACTGTTCTTTTCTCCTTCCAGATCACCACAGCCAATTGCTTCCTTAGGCCAGTATCATTATCATTACCTAACACTAAAACTCTCATGTATGATTCAGTCTTCACTCTTTCAATCTGAATGTGAAACTCCAGCATGTTGTGGTTATTACAAGAAAAATCTCATCCACCAATCCTTCCTTTTTACATAATATCAAATCTAAATTTGATGAGATGCCCTACAGTATGGAAACAGGCCCTTCGGCCCAACAAGTCCACACCGACCCTCCGAAGAGTAACCCACTGAGTCCCATTTCCCTCTGAATAATGTACCTAACTCTATAAGCAATTCAGCATAGCTAATTCACCTGACCTGCACATCTTTGGACTGTGGGAGGAAACCCACGCAGACAGAGGGAGATTGTGCAAACTACACGCAGACAGTCCCCCGAGGCTGGAATCGAACCTGGGGGCCTGGTGTTGTGCTAACCACCGAACTACCGTGCCGCCCCATTCTCTGGTTGTTTCCATGACATCCTGCTCTCAGAAATAATTTCTCATGCACTCTATGGTTATTTATTCAAGGATATCACTGTCAAGTTGATTAATTGAGCCAATTTGCATGTTCAAACCACCTATAGTTACTGTTGTGCCCTGGTTACAAACCCTCACTCATTTCTACCTCAGAAGTACTTTGGGGGGACAGTGGCTGAAAATTACTCTTTTCAAGCGGTTTCTTCTCTTGCTTTTTATTTGACCTGAGACGGATTTCAAATTTTTTTGGCACAAAACACTTTTCAAAGGTCTGAGTACCCACTCGCACGAACAAATGTTTATTTTCTTTTCACTAGTTACATTTCACAGTAAATATCGACGATTTAAGAGGGCTAAATAAGTCATGAGACATTGATAGGAAACAGGGTTGTGGAAAATTCCAAAGAGTTCTTTTCATATATAAGGAGCAAGAGGGTAACTGGAGAAATGTTTGGCACACACAAGGACAAAGGAAGAAAGTTATGCATGGAGTCAGGGACAATGGGTGAGATTCTTAGCGAGTACTTTGCATCTGTATTCAACAAGGAGAGGGACATGACGGATATTGAGGTTAGGGATAGATCTCTGAGTACTCTGGTTCAAGTCAACATAAAGAGGGAGGACGTTTTGGATACTCTAAAAGGTACTAAGGTAGACAAGCCCCCAAGTCCGGATGGGATCAACCATAGGTTACTGAGGGATGTGGGTGTAGAAATAACTGGGACTTTGACATATATCTTTGCAGGATGATTGAACATAGGTGAGGTCCCGGAGGACTGGAGAATTGCTAATATTGTCTTCTTGTTTAAGAAGGATAGCGGGGATAATCCAGGTAATTGGAGACCGCCGAGCCTGACATCAGTGGTAGGGAAGCTGCTGGAGAAGATACTGAGCGACGTTAGTAAGGTGTTTTATTAGGTTCCCCATAGTAGACGCATGGTGAAGGTGAAGTCGCATGGGGTTCAGGGTGTTCTATCTAAAGGAATAGAGAACTGGCTGGGCAACAGGAGACAGATAGAAATAGTGGAAGGGGATTTCTCAAAATGGAGACCTATGACCAGTGTTGTGCAACAGCGATCTGTGCTGGCACCACTGTTGTTTGTGATATATATCAATGATTTGGAAGAAGGTATCGGTTGCCTGATTAGCAAGTTTGCAGATGACACTAAGATTGGCGGCGTAGCAGATAGTGAAGGGGACTGTCAGAGAATGCAGCAGAATCTAGATAGATTGGAGAGATGGGCACAGAAATGGCAGATGGAGTTCAATCTGTGCAAATGCAGGTGATGCATTTTGAAAGAACCAGTTCAAGAGTGAACAATACAGTAAACGGAAAAGCCCTGGGGAAAATTGACTTATAGCGAGATCTGAGAGTTTGGGTCCATTGTTTCCTGAAGATGCCAACACAAGTGAGTAAAGTCGTCAAGCGCGGCATATGGCATGCTTTCCTTCATTGGATCAGTTGTTGAGTCCAAGCGCTGGCAGGTCGTGTTACAGTTGCATGGGACTGCGGTTTGGCCGCATTTGGAATACTGCATAATGGTCACCACATTAACAAAAGGATGTGGATGCTTTGAATAGGGTACAGAGTAGGTTCACCAGGATGCTGCCTGGGTTGGATGGTGCTGGTTATGAAGAAAGATTGTGTAGATTAGGACTATTTTCATTACGAAGTCGAAGGTTGAGGTCTACAAAATCAACTAGGAGAAAGTGAGGACTGCAGATGCTGGAGATCAGAGCTGAAAATGCGTTGCTGGAAAAGCGCAGCAGGTCAGACAGCATCCAAGGAGCAGGAGAATCGATGTTTTGGGCATGAACTCTTATTCAGGAATGAGGAAAGTGTTCCAAGCAGGCGAAGATAAAAGGTAGGGTGGAGGGACTTGGGGGAGGGATGTTGGAAATGCGATAGGTGGCGGAGGTTAAGGTGAGTGTGATAAGGTGAGGGTGAAAGGCCGGAGTGGGGGTGGGGGAGGAGAGGTCAGGAAGAAGATTGCAGGTTAGGAAGATGGTACTGAGTTCGAGGGTTGGGACTGAGACAAGGTGGGGGGAGGGGGAATGAGGAAACTGGAGAAATCTGAGTTCATTCCTTGTGGTTGGAGGGTTCCTAGGCAGAAGATGAGGCGCTCTTCCTCCAGCCGTCGTGTTGCTATGGTCTGGCGATGGAGGAGTCCAAGGTCCTGCATGTCCTTGGTGGAGTGGGAGGGGGAGAATAAGTGTTGAGCCACGGGGTGGTTGGGTTGGTTGGTCCGGGTGTCCCAGAGTTGTTGTCTGAAACGTTCTGCAAGTAGGCGGCCTGTCTCCCCAATATAGAGGAGGCCACATCGGGTGCAGTGGATGCAGTAAATGATGTGTGTGGAGGTGCAGGTGAATTATGTGTGTGGAGGTGCAGGTGAATTTGTGGCCGATATGGAAGGTTCCCTTGGTGCCTTGGAGTTAAGTAAGGGGGGGGTGTGGGCGCAAGTTTTGCATTTCTTGCGGTTGCAGGGGAAGGTGCCGGGAGTGGAATTTGGGTTAGTGGGGGGTGTGGATCTGAAGAGGGAGTCAGGGAGGGAGTGGTCTTTTCGGAACGCTGATAGGGGAGGGAAATATATACTTTGTGGTGGGGTCCTTTTGGAGGGGGAGGAAATGACGACGGATGATACGACGTATATGGAGATTGGTAGGGTGGTAGGTGAGGACCAGTGGGGTTCTGTCCTGGTGGCGTTTGAGGGGCGGGATTCAAGGGCGGAGGAGCGGGAAGTAGAGGAGATGCGGTGTGAGAGCATCGTCGACCATATCTGGGGGGAAATTGTGGTCATTGAAGAAGGAGGCCATCTGGGTTGTTCGGTATTGGAACTGGTCCTCCTGGGAGCAGATGTGGCGGAGACAAAGGGACTGGGAATATGGGATGGCGTTTTTACAGGGGGCAGGGTCGGAGGAGGTGTCGTCTAGGTAGCTGTGGGAGTCGGTCGGTTTATAGTAAATGTCCGTGTTGATTTGGTCGCCCGGCATAGAAATTGAGAGGTCTAAAAAGGGGAGGGAGGAGTCTGAGAGAGTCCAGGTATATTGAGGTCGGGATGGAAGCTGTTAGTAAAGTGGATGAACTGTTCAAACTCCTCGTGGGAGCACGAGACAGCGCCGATACAGTCATCGATGTAGCGGAGGAAAAGGTGGGGTTGGTGCCAGTGTAGCTGTGGAAGATGGACTGTTCCACATATCCTACGAAGAGGCAGGCATAGCTGGGGCCCATGCGGGTGCCCATGGCTACGCCTTTGGTTTCGAGGAAGTGGGAGGATTGGAAAGAGAAGTTGTTCAGATTGAGGACCAATTCAGTCAGTCGAAGGAGGGTGTCACTGGAAGGGTACTGGTTGGTATGGCGGGAAAGGAAGAAGCGGAGGGCTTTGAGTCCTTTGTGATGGGGGATGGAGGTGTACAGGGACTGGACCGAGTCCAGTGAGAATCATTCAACTGAGTCAAGTGAGTGGAGTTCGCAGATCGTCTTAGTTACCAAACCTGATGGGACTGAACGATTTTGTGGACAATCAAAAGTGTCAACTACGCAAAATTCGGAATCATACCCAAAACCAAGAATAGAGTACTGTTTAGAGAAAGTTGCACATGACAGTTACATCACATTTCATTTCCTTTTTCAAACTCTTAACCCCATTATAATGAACTTCGTAGGACATAAATACAAGTTCATATCAACTACTTCACACGTATAGATATATAACATTGGAATCTGATCAATCTTGTCTGCACTCTATCCGTTAAATCCGCGATCACACAACTGCTGTCACAATTTTACGACCCGTAGCATGTGCAACTTTCTCTGTACACTATTCCAAAATGGGGACCTTTTGCCTGTTCGCAAATGTGCACTAGAGAAATGAGTCCCACTCATGGCCGCTGCTCAGCGTCGTACAGCCCTGAAATTATTAGGCGCTTCACGGTTTCCCTTTCTGTTTCCAATTGCTCAATGTTATCCAGCATAATCGGAATCACTGATTATTTTTAAAAAAATCATGTGAAATTGCTCAGAATATATGGACAAAGATGTTGTCAGGGTTGCAGTGTTCCAAATGTAGGGCGGGGTTGAATCGGCTGGGACAGTTTTCCATGAGGGGCTGAGGGTGGTAGTGACACAGTAATTGTGAGGGGGTCAGGCTGATAGCAACGCACTAAGTTTGATGTGATCAGGCTGATCATGACAAACTGAGGGGGTCAGGATGATAATGACACAGTAAGTCTAAGATGGTCAGGGTGAGACTGAGTAGTACGTGTGACGTGGTGAGGCTGATAGTGACGCAGTAAGTATGAGGGAGCCACGGTTATCGTGATGCAGTATGTGGGACGGGGTCAGAGTTATAGTGATGCAGAAATTATAAGGGCGTCAGGCAAATTGTGACGCAGTAAGTGTGATGGGGCCACAGTAAGTGTGATAGTGACACAGAAAGTGTCAGGGGTAAGGGTGATAGTGACGTGCCACGTGCGAGGGGGTCAGGCTGACTGTGACGCAGTGATTGCAAGGGGTTAGTCTGAGAGTGATGCAGGAAGCGTGAGAGGGTCAGGCTGATAGTGCCGTAGGAAGTGTGAGTGGGTCAGGCTGACAGTGACGTAGTATATGTGAGTGGGTCAGGGTGATAGTGACGCAATAAGTGTGAGGGTTTCAGGCTTGTAGTGACGCAGTAAGTGTGAGGGAGTCAGGGTGATAGTGAAACAGGAAGTGTGGGGTAATAGGCTGATAGTGACACAGTAGGATTTAGGGCTCAGGCTGATAGTGACGCAATAAGCATGAAGGTAGAACAGAGATAGTAATGTAATAAGTGGGAGGTTGTCGGCTTATAGTGACACAGTAAGTATGAGGGGTCAGGGTGATTGTGAAACATTAAGTGTGAGGATTTCAGGTTTATAGTGACGCAGAACGCAAGAGGGGGTCAAGGTGATAGTGACGCAGAACGACTGAGAGGGTGAGGCTGAGAGTGACGCAGTAAATGTGAGTGGGCAAAGGTTATAGTGATGCAGTAGTTGTGAGGGGTCAGGGTGATAGTGACGCTAAATTGTGAGGGGGTCACGGTGATAGTGAAGCAGTAAGTGTAATGGGGTCAGGGTGATGGTGATGCAGCAAATATGAGGGGGTCAGGCTGACAGTAAAGCAGTGAATGTGAGGAGGAGAAAGTGAGGTCTGCAGACGCTGGAGATCAAAGCTGAAACTTTATTGCTGGAACAGCACAGCAGGTCAGGCAGCATCTAGGGAACAGAAGATTCGACGTTTTGGGCACATGCCCTTCTTCAGGAATGAGCAGAGAGTGTTCAGCAGGAGAAGATAAAAGGTAGGGAGGAGGGACCTGGAGGAGGGGCGTTGGAAATGTGATAGGTGGAAAGAGGTCAAGGTGAAGGTGATAGGTCGGAGTAGGGTGGAGGCGGAGAGGTCAAGAAGAAGACTGCAGGTCAGGAAGGTGGTGCCGGGCTGGAGGGATTCGGCTGAGACAAGGTGGGGGGAGGGGGGATGAAGAAACTGGATGAGTCCAATGACCTGCATATCCTCGGTGCCCTCTGGACGAACCAACCCAATCACCCTGTAGCACAGCATTTCAACTCCCCCTCCCACTCCACCGAGGATATGCAGGTCATTGGACTCATCCACCGCCAAACCACAACAACGCGACGGTCGGAGGAGGAGCGTCTTATCTTCCGACTGGGAACCCTCCAACCACAGGGGATGAACTTGGACTTCACCAGTTTCTTCATCCCCCGGCACCGCCTTCCTGACCTACACTCTTCTTCTTGACCTCTCCGCCTCCACCCTACTCCGACCTATCACCTTCACCTTGACCTCTTTCCACCTATCACATTTCCAACGCCCCTCCTCCAAGTCCCTCCTCCCTACCTTTTATCTTCTCCTGCTGAACACTCTCTGTTCATTCCTGAAGAAGGGCATGTGCCCGAAACGTCGAATCTTCTGTGCCCTAGATGCTGCCTGACCTGCTGTGCTGTTCCAGCAATAAAGTTTCAGTGAATGTGAGGAGCCAAAGTAAGTGAACGGGGATCGGCTTGTGTGAGTGATGCAGTGTCAGTGGATCAGGTGAAAATGATGCAGTAAATTTGTGGGGGTCATGCTGAGAGTGCAGCAGTAAGTGAGAGGGGATCAGGGGATAGTGACGCAATAAATTCGAGGGATTAGGCTGATAGTGATGTGGAAGTGTGAGGTGGTCAGGATGATATTGACGGAGTAAGTTTTAGGGGTCAGGTTGGGAGTGACACAGTAAGTGTGAGGGGGTCCAGGTGATAGTGAAGCAGTTAGTGTGAGGGTGTCAGGCTGACAGTGATGCAATACGTTTTATGGGATCAGGCGGATAGTGACACATTAATTGATAGTGACGCAGAATGTGTGACGGGGTCAGGGTGTCATGACGCAGTAAATGTGAGGCGGTCAAGGTGAAACTGATGCAGTAAGTGTGAGTGGCTCAGGTAGATAGTGCCACTGTAAGTGTGAAGGGGTCAGGCTGATAATGACACACAAACTGTGAGAGGACAGGCTTATAGGCACGCAGTAAGTGCGAGTGTGACAGGCTGGTAGTGATGCAATACGTGTGAGGGAGTCAGGCTCATAGTGGCAGAGTAAGAGTGAGCCTGTCCAGCTGATAGTGATGCAGTAAACGTGAGGGGGTCAGGGCTTTAGTAACTCAGTGAGTGGGAAGGGTGAGGGTGCTATTGACGCAGTAATTGTGAGCTGGTCATGGTGATAATTACGCAGTAAGTGTGAGTGGCTGAGTGTGTTAGTGACGTAGTAAGGATCAGGGTCATAGTGACTCAGTAAGTGTGCGCGGATCAGGCTGAGAGTGAAGTGGTCAGCACGACGGGATCTGGTGAATAACGACTCAGAAAGTTTGTGGAGACAGGCTAATAGTGCCGCTGTAATCGTGCGGAGGATAGGATAATAATGAGTTAGTAGGTGCGCGGGGGTCAGGATGATAGTGAGCAGTAAGTGTGAGAGGAGACGCAGTAAATGTGAGATGTCGGGCTGATAGTGACGCATTAACTGTGAGCGGGTCAGGCTGATTTTGATGCAGTGTGAGGGGGCCATTGTGATAGTGACGGAATTAGTATGAGAGTGTCAGGTTTATCGTGATGCATTATATATGATTGGATCATGCTGACCGTGACGCAGCATGTGTGAGTGGTCAGGCTGATAGTGATGCAGAAAGACTGAAGATGTCAGTGTGGTAGTGACACATAAAATGTGAGGCGGTCCGAATGAGAGTGATGCAGTAAGTTCGGGGACGTAAGTGTGATAGTGACTCAGTAAGTGTGAGGTGGTCATGGGATAGTGACTCAGTAAGTTTGAGGGGCTCAGGCAGATAGCGACGCAGGAAGTGTAAGTTGTCAGGCTGATAGAGACGCAGTAGGTATGATGTCGTCCGACTTAGAGCGATGCAGGAAGCGTCGGCGGTTAGTGTGATAGTGACACAGTAAGTGTGAAGGGTCAGGGAGATAGTGACGTCAATGATTGTAAGGTATGCTTTGTGCTAGTGACGCAGTAAGTGTGAGGGGGTCAGGGTGATACTGACGTTATACGTGTGAGCGTGCCACGGTGATATTGACACAGTATGTGCGACTGGGTCAGGGGGATTGTGACGGAGTAAGTGTAGGGATCAGGCTGGTAGTGACGCAGTTGGTGTGAGGGGGTCAGGTCTGTAGTGGCGCAGGGTGTGTGAGGGGACCACATTGATAGTGATACAGTAAGTGTGAGGAGATCCAGGTGATAGCGAAGCAGTGAGTGTGAGGTGGCCATGTTGATAGTGACGCAGTGATTGTGAGGGGTCAGACTGATAGTAACGCAATTAGTGTGAGGGGGGTCAGGGTGATAGTGACGTAGTAAGTGTGCGTTGGTCAGGCTGATAGTGATTCTGTAAGCGTGAGGGAGTCAGTGTAATCATGACGCAGTAAATGTGAGGGGATCAGGTTGATTCTGACGCAGTGGTTGCGAGGTGTTCAGTCAGATAGTGACGTGGTAAGTGAGAGGGGATGAGTGTGATAGTGATGCAGTTAGTGTGAGGGGGCAGGCTGACAGTGACGCACAAAGTGTGAGGGGGCCAGGGTGAAATTGACACAGTTAATGTGAGAGAATCAGACTGACACGCTGTAAGTGTGAAGGGGTGCGGGTGACAGTGATGTAGTATGTGTGAGGGCTTCAGGCTGATATTGACGCAGTCAGTGTGAGATGGTCAGGCTGGTAGTGACATAGTAAGTGTGAAGGGTCAGTCTGACAGTGACGCAGTAAGTTCAAGGGCAGCAGGCTGACCGTGACGCACGAAGTGTGAGGGGGGCACGGGGTTAACGATGCAGTAAATGTGAGGGGGTCAGGATGTTAGTGACGCAGCAAGTATGAGGGAGTCAGGCTTACAGTGACGCAGTGATTGTGACGGGTCAGGGTGATAGTAATGCAGTAAGTTTGAGGATTTCAGGCTTATAGTAACGCAGTAAGTGTGAGAAGTCAAGGTGATAGTGATGCAGTAAGTGTGAGGATTTGTGGTATAGTGACGCAGTAAATGTGAGCGGGTCGGCGTGATAGTGAAAGAGTAAGTGTGAGGGCATTAGTCTGATAGAGACACAGTAGGTTTCAGGGGCCAGGCTGATAGTGCCACATGATGTGTGAGTGTGTCAGGCAGATGGTGAAGTAGTAAGTGCGAAGGGGCAGGGCGATAGTGACGCAGTAAGTTTGAGGAGTAAGAGTGGTAATGAAGCAGTAAGTGCGAGGGGCATAGGTAGATATGCCGCAGGAATTGTGTGGGTGTCAGAATGTTACTAAAGCAGTAAATGTCAGCGGGACAGTCTGATAGTGACGTAGTAATTGTGAGGGGTCAGGCTGATAGTGACACACTAACTGTGATGGGATCTGGCTGATCATGACGCAGTAATTGTGATGGACTCAGGGTGATAATAACAAAGTACATCGGAGGGGGTCAGGGTAAGACTGAGCAGTACGTGTGACGTGGTGAGGCTGACAGTGATGCAGTGAGCATGAGGGAGCCACTATTACAGTGATACAGTACGAGTGAGGGGGTCACGGCGATAGAGACACAACAAGTAGAAGGCTTCAGGCAGATAGTGACCCAGTAAGTCAGATGGGGCCACTGTGATAGGGAGACAGTAAGTGTCAGCGTATCAGTGTAATAGTAACGTAGCATGTCTGATGTGGCCAGGCTGACGGCGACACAGTGATTGTGAGGGGTTAAGTCTGATAGGGCCGCAGTAAGTGTGAGGGGGTCAGGCTGATAGTGACGTAGTAAGTGTGAATGTGTCAGGGTGATAGCGAAGGTGTAAGTTTGAGGGTAATAGGCTGATAGTGGCGTAGTAGGTTTCAGGGATCAGGCTGAGAGTGATGCAGTAAGTGTGAGGCTGTAAGGGAGATAGTGATGCAGCAATTTGAGGGTGCCAAGCTGATAGTAAAACATTAAGTGTGAGAGTACAGGATGATAATGACTCAGTAAGAGCGAGCGTATCAGGCAGATATTGACGCAGTAAGTGTGAGGGGTCAGGGTGATAGTGAAGGAAGAAGTGTGAGGGTTTCAGGATTATAGCGATGCAGAAAGTGTGAGGGGGTCAGGGTGACAGTGATGCAGTATGAGTGAGTGGTCAGGGTGCTAGTGATGTCGCAAGAATGAGTGAGTCAGGCGGACAGTGACGCTGTGATCGTGAGGGGTCAGGCTGATAGTGATGCAGTGTCAGTGGTCAGGGGTATTACTGACGCTGAAAGTGTGCGGAGCTCAGGCTGATATTGAATTAAGTAGACAGAGGGGATCGGGGATGGTGAATCAGTAAGTTTGAGGTTTCAGGTTGAGAGTGACATAGTAAGCGTCAGGGGTTCAGGCTGATGGTGACGCCATATGGGTGATGATATCAGGCTGATAGTGACGCAATACATGTGAGGAGTAAGCCTAATAGTGACGTAGCATGTGTGAGGCGGTCATGGTGATAGTGATGCACTAAGTGTGAAGCGGTCAGGGTGCCAGGCTGATAGTAACGCAGTAAGTGTGAGGGGGTCAGGGTGATAGTGACACCAGAAGTGTGAGGTCATCCGGCTTACAGTGACACAGTAGGTGGGATTGGTCAGGGTGATTTTGATGCAGCAAGTGTGAGGGTTTCAGGCTTGGAGACATACAGTAAGTGTGAGGAGTCAGTGTGGTAGTGAAACAGGAAGTGTGAGGGTATTAGGCTGGTAGTGACACAATAATTTCAGGGGTCAGTCTGATGAAATCACACTAAGTGTTTGGGTGTCAGGGCGATAGTGATGCAGTTGATGAGCGGGGTCAGGCTTATAGGAACACATTAAGTGTGAGGGTAGAGGCTGATAGTGACGCAATAAAAGCGAGGGTGTCAGGGTGATGGTGACGCAGTAAATGTGAGGGGGTCACAGTGATCATTACGCAGTTAGTCAGAGGTGGTCAGGGTAATGTGATGCAGTATTTGTGTGAGGTGGGGGTGATAGTGAAGCCGTAAGTGTGAGAGGGACAGGGTGATATCGACGTGGCAAGCATGAAGGGGTAAGGTTGACAGTGATGCAGTGATTGTGAAACGTCAGTCTAAGAGTGACGCACCAAGTCTGAGGGGATCAGGCTGATCGTGAATTAGTACGAGTGAGTGGGTCAGTGTGATAGTGACGCAGTAACTGTGTGGGGGTCAGGCTGAGAGTGAAGCGGTCAGAGTGAGGGCATCAGGGGAATAGCGACTCAGAAAGTTTGGGCTGTCAGGCCGATAATCATGCATTAATTGTGAGATGGTCAGGGTGATAATGACGCAGTAGTTCTGAGAAGGTCGGGGTGATAGTGACTCAGTAAGTGTGAGGGGCTGAGGGTGAATGTGACGCAGTAAGTGTGAGTGGGTCAGGCTGATAGTGATGCAGTACATGTGAGATGTCGGGCTGATAGTGACGCACTAGGTGTGACGGTGCCAGTCTGATAGTGATGCAGTAACTGGGATGGGTCAGACAGATAGTGAATCAGTCAGAGTAAGGGGATCAGGGGATAGAGGCATAGTAAGTTTGAGGGGTCAGGCTGAATATGACGCAGTAAGTGTGAGGGGGTCAGAGTGATAGTGATGCAGTAGTATGAGGTGATCAGGCAGATAGTGATGCACTAAATTTGTTGCTATCATACTGATCATGACACAATCTGTGTGAAGGGCCAGGCGGAAAGTGACGCAGAAATTGTGAGGCGATCGTGGTAATAGTGCCGTGGTAAGTGTGAAAGGGTCAGGCTGATAGTGACGCGTTAAGTGTGAGGAGGGCAGCGTGACAGTGATGCAGCACCTGTGAGAGGGTGAGGCTGAGAGTGCCAGAGTAAGTGTGAGACTGTGCAGATGCTGGTGATGCAGTAAATATGAGAGGTCAGAGTGTTACTGACGTGGTAAATGTGAGAGTTCCAGGTTGATAGTGATGCAGTAATTCTGAGGATTCAGGATGGTAGTGATGCAATAAGTATGAGAGGTGCGGGTGACAGTGATGCAGTAAGTATGAGGGCACAGGCTGACAGTGACGCAGTAATTGTGAGGTGGTCAGGCTGATAATGACGCAGTAAGTGTGAGGGGCTGAGGGTGATATTGGTGCACTTACAATGAGCCGGGTCAGGCTGATAGTGATGCAGTACGTGTGCAATGTCGGGCTGACAGTGACGCACGAAGTGTGAGGGTGAGAGGCTGATAGTGATGCTGCAAGTGTGTGTGGGTCAGAGTGATAGTGACTCAGTAAGTGTTTTGTCTACAGGCTTATAGTGACGCAGGTGCTGTGAGGGGTCAGGGTGATTGTGATCCAGTTCGTGTGAGGGTTTCTGGCTTTGAGAGACGCAGTAAATGTGAGGGGGTCAGTGTGATCGTGAAACAGGAAGTGTGAGGGTGTTAGGCTGATAGTGAAGCAACAATTTCAGGGGTCTGACAGATGCAATCACATTATGTGTGTCGTTGTCAGGGAGATAGTGACGCAGTAGTGGTGACGGGTCAGGCTCATGAGAACACATTAAGTGTGAGGATACAGTCTGATACTGACGCAATAAAAGTGAGGGTGACAGGCTGATAGTCAAAGAGTCAAAGAGATGTACAGCATGGAAAGAGACCTTTTGGTCCAACGCATCCATATAGTGACGCAATAAGTTTGAGAGGGTCAGAGTGATAATGACACGGTTAGTCTGAGGGGGTCAGGCTGAAGTGACGCAGTACTTGTTACGGGGTGGGGGTGTTAGTGACGCCGTATGTGTGAGGGAGTCAGGGTGATCGTGATGCAGCAAGTCTGAGGGAGTCAGGTTGACAGTGATGCAGTGATTGTGAGATGTCAGTCTGATAGTGACCCACTAAGTTAGAGGGATCATGCTGATAGTGAAATAGTACAAATGAGTGGGTCAGGGTGATAGTGATGCATAACTGTGCAGGGGTTATGCTGAGAGTGAAGCGGTCAAAGTGAGGGTATCAGAGGAATAACAACTTCGAACGCTTGAGGACTCTGGCCGATAGTGATACAATAATTCTCATGTGGTCAGGGTAATTATGACGTTGTAGGTGTGAGGGGGTCAGGCTGATAGTGACACAGTACATGTGAGATGTCGTACTGATAGTGACGCACTATGTGTGACGTTGCCAGGCTGATAGTGATGCAGTAACTGTGAAAAGTCAGACTGAGAGTGAATCAGTCAGAGTAAGTGTGAGGTGTCAGGCTGATTGTGACGCAGTAAATGTGAGGGGGTCATAGTGATAGTAATGCAGTTAGTATGAGGGGATCAGGCTGATAGTGACGCACTTAATTTGATGGGATCATGCTGATCTTGACACAGTATGTGTAAGGGGTCAGGCTGATAGTGACGCATAAAGTGTGAGGTGTCAGGGTAATAGTGACACAGTAAATTGAGGCGGTCAGGGTCATAATGACGCAGTAAGTGTGAGGCGGTCATGGTGATAGTGATGCATAATTGTGAAGGGGTCATGCTGATAGTGACATGGTAAGTGTGAGTGGTCAGACTGGCAGTGACATAGTAAGTGTGAGATGGTCCGGCTTATAGTGGCGCAATAAGTGTGAGGGGTCAGGGAGATAGTGAAGCCGTTGTTGTGAGGGTGTCAGGCTCATAATGATGCAATAAGAGTGAGGAAGTCAGCGTGACAGTGATGCAGCACGTGTGAGGGGGTGAGGCTGATAGTGCTGCAGGAAGTGTGAGGCTGTCTAGGTGATAGTGATGCAGTAAATATGAGGGATCAGGGAGTTTCTAACGTAGTAAGTGTGAGGGGTCCAGGGTGATAGTGACGCAGTAATTGTGAGTGGGTCAGGGTGGTACTGAAGCAGTAAGTGTTAGGGCTCAGGCTGAGAGTGATGCAGTAATTGTGAGATGGTCAGACTGATATTGACGCAGTAAGTGTGAGGGGCTGATGGCGATAGTGATGCACTAAGAGTGGGGGCTCAGGCTGATATTGACGCTGTACGTATGCCATATTGGGCTGATAGTGACACACTGAGTGTGAGGGTGCAAGGCTATTAGTGACGCAGTAAGTGTGAGTGTCAGGGTGATAGTGACGCAGTAAGTTTGAGGTCATGCGGCTTATGATGATGCAGTTGGTGTGAGGGGTCAGGGTGATTGTGATGCGGTACATGTGAGGGTTTCTGGCTTAGAGAGGCACAGTAATGTGAGGGGTCAGTGTGATCGTGAAACAGAAAGTGCGAGGACATTAGGCTGATAGTGACGCAATAATTTCAGGGGTCAGGCTGATGAAAACACACTATTTTGTATGTCAAGGAGATAGTGACGCAGAAGGTGTGAATGGTCAGGCTTATAGGAACACATTAATTGTGAGGGTACAGGTTGATAATGACGCAGTAAAAGCGAGGGTGTCAGGGTGATAGTGACGCACTACGTGTGATGGTGACAGTCTGATAGTGATGCAGTAATTGTGAGGGATTAGGCTGAGGGTGATTCAGTCAGAGAAAGAGGTTCAGGGGATATTGACATCGTAAGCGGATTGTGACGCATAAATGTGAAGGGGTCATAATGATAATGATGCAGTAAGTGCGAGGGGATCAGGCTGATAATGACGCACTCAATTTGATGGGATTATGCTGATCGTGCCACAGTATATGTGAGTGGCCAGGCTGATCGTGACACAGAAAGTGTGAAGCTGTCAGGGTGATAGTGACGCAGTAAACGTGAGGCGGTAAGGGTGATAGTGGCGCAGTAAGAGTGAGGGGGTCGGGCTGACTGTGACGTGGTTAGTGTGAGGGGTCAGTCTGATAGTGACACACTAAATGTGCGATCGTCCGGCGTATCGAGACGCAGTAAGCGTGAGAGATAAGGGTGATAGTGAAGCAGTAGTTGTGAGGGGTTTAGGCTGATAGTGACGCAGTAAGTGTGAGAGGGTCAGAGTGATAATGACGCAGTTAGTCTGAGGGTGGCAGACGATAATCCTGAAATCCTATTCCCACTGCTTCACTATTTTGCTGACCCCTCACACTTACTGCGTCACTATAATCCGGATGATCTCACACTTACTGTGTCACTATCAGCCTGACACCTCACACTTACCGCATCACTATCAGCCTGACTCCGTTACATTTATTGTGTCACTATCACCATGACCACCTCAAACTTACTGAGTCGTCATCACTCTTACCTCCCCAAACTTACTGCATCACTCTCACCCTGACCGCTCACAGTTACTGCATCACAACCACCCTGACCCCCTCACAATTACTTAGTCACTATCACCCTGATACCTTCACGCTTTCTGCGTCACTATCAGCGTGATCCTTCACACATACTGTATTACGATAAGCATGATCCCATCAAATTTAATGTGTCATTATCAGCCTGAACCCCTCATACTATCTGCGTCATTACCACCATGACACCCTCTCACTTACTGCGTCACAATCAGCCTGCACGCTGAAACTATCCACTGACCCCTTACTCTGACTGATTCACTCTCAGCCTGGCTCCTCACACTTCCTGTTTTATTATCAGCCTGGCACCCTCACACTCAGTGCGTCACTATGAGCCTGACGTCTCACACGTACTGCATCACTATCAGCCTGACCCTCTCACACATACTGCGTCACTATCACCCTGACCCACTCACTCTTACTACTTCACTAACCGCCTGATTCCCTCACACTGAGTGCATCACTCTCAGGCTGACATCTCACAATCACTACAACGCTGTCTGCCTGACCCCCTCATACTTGCTGCAATATCACCCTGACCCTCTCACACTTACAGTATCACTATCACCCCCAACCCCACATGCATACTGCGTCACTGTCAGCCTAACCCTCAGACTAACTGCGTCATTATCACTCTGACCCCCCCAAACTTACTGCGTCGCTGTCAGCCTGACACCCTCATACTAACTGTGTCACTATCACTATGACACTCACACACTTACTGCATCACAATCAACCTGAACCATAAAGCTTCCAATATCACTATCCACTGACCCCTTGCTCTGACTGATTCACTCTCAGCTTGACTCCTCACATTTACTGCAGCACTATCAGCCTGCCACCTTCACACTTCGTGCGTCATTATCAGCGCGACATCTCACACATACTGCATCACTATCAGCCTGACCGCCTCACACTTACTGCGTCACTATCAGACTGACAACTCACAATCACTGCATTACTGTCAACCTGACCGCCTCATACTTGCTGTATTAATATCACCCGGACCCCCTCACACGGCATCACTATCACCCCACCCCACTCAGGCTGATAGTGCATCGCTATCATCCCGACGTCTCACACGTACTGGATCACTATCAGCCTGACCCCCTCACACTTACTGCGTCACCATTACCCTGACCCACTCACTCTTACGACTTCACTGAAAGCCTGATTCATCACTCTCAGCCTGGCACCCACACACTAAGTGCGTCACTGTCAGCCCGACATCTCCCATATACTGCATTACTATTAGCCTGACCCCCCCTCGCATTTAATGCGTCACTATCAGACTGACATCTCACAATCACTGCATCACTATCAGCCTGGCCGCCACATACTTCCTGCATCAATATTACCCTGCCGGCCTCAGGCGTACGGCATCACTATCACCCCACCTCACTCAGGCTGATCGTGACGCAGTACGTGTGAGGGGGTGTCAGTGATTGTGACGCCGTAATTTCGAGGGTGTCTGGATGATACTGATGCAGCAAATATGAGGGGGTCTGGTTGACAGTGATGCAGTGATTGTGAGATGTCAGTCTGATAGTGACACAGTTAGTGTGATGGGGTCAAGCTGACAGTGACGCACTAAATTTGATGGGATCATGCTTATCGTGACGCAGTATGTGTGAGGGATCAGACTGATAGTGACGCAGTAAATGTGAGACGGTGAAGGTGATAGTGACGCAGTAAGTGTGAGGACGTCAGGGTAAGTGCGATGCAGTAAATTTGGGGAGATGTGTGTGATAGTGATTCATTAAGTGTGAGACGGTCATGGTGATAGTGACGCAGGAAGCGTGAGGGGTCAGATTGATAGTGACGCGGTAAGAGTGAGATCGTCCGCTTATAGTGACGCAGGAAGCGTAAGAGATCTGGCTGAAAGTGAAGCAGAAAGTTTGAAGTTGTCAGTGTGCTAGTGACACAATAATGGGAGGCGATCTGGGTGAGAGTGATGCACTAAGTTTGGGGATGTATGTGTGATGGTGACCCAGAAAGTGTGAGGGGGTCAGACTGATAATGATGTGGTAAGTGTGAGGGAGCAGGCTGATAGTGATGCAGTAAGTGCGAGGTCGCCTGGCTTATTATGACACACTAAGTGTGGGGCTCTGGCTGATAGTGAAGCAGAAAGTTTGAAGTTGTCAGTGTGATAGTGACACAGCAAATTGAGGCGGTCATGTTGATAATGACGCAGTAAGTGTGAGGCGGTCAAGGTGAGAGTGATGCAGTAAGTTTGGGAGGTATGTGCGATGGTAACCCAGTAAGTGTGAGGTGGTTATGGTGATAGTGAGGCAGTAAATGTGAGGTGGACAGGCTAATAATGACGTGGTAAGTGTGAGGGGTCAGGCTGATAGTGACTCGGTAAGTGTGAGGTCGTCCGGCTTTTCGTCACACAGTAAGTGTGAGGGGTCTGGCTGATAGTAAAACAGAAAGTTTGAAGATGTCAATGTGATAGTGACATATTAAATATGAGGCGGTCAGGGTGACCATGACGCAGTAAGTTTCAGGTGGTCAGGGTGGGAGTGATGCAGTAAGTTTGGGGAGGTATGTGTGATGGTGACCCAGTAAGTGTGAGGTGGTCATGGTGATAGTGAAACAGTAGGTGTGAGGGTTTCAGGCTGATAATGACGTGGTAAGTGTGAAGGTACAGGCTGGTACTGACGCAGTAAGTATGCGTTCGTCTGGCTTATAGTGACCCAGTAAGTATGAGGGTTCAGAGTGGTAGTGAAGCAGTAAGTGTGAGGGTTTCAGATTTATAGTGACGCAGTAAGTGTGAGGGTTTCAGGGTGATAGTGACGCAGCACGTGTGGGGGTTGAGGCTGATAGTGCCGCAGTAAGTGTGAGACAGTCCAGTTTATGGCGATGCAGTAAATGTGAGAGGTCAGGGTGTTACTGACCGAGAAAAAGTAAGGGGTCCAGGATGATAGTGACGCAGTAAGTGTGAGGGGTACAGGGTGATATTGACGCAGTAAATGTGAATGGATCAGGGTGATATTGACGCAGTAGGTGTGAGGGGTTCAATGTGATAGTGACGCAGTAAGTGTGAGAAGGTCAGGCTGAGTGTGACGCCCTAAGAGTAAGTGGTCAGTGCGACAGTGACGCACTAAGTGTGATGTGGTCAGGCTGATCATGACACAGTATTTGTTAGGGCTCAGGCTGATAGGGGCACAATAAGTGTGATGTCGTTAGTGTGATAGTGACGTAGCAAGTGTGAGGGTGACAGTGACGAGTATGTGTGATGCAGTTAGGCTGATAGTGACACAATAAGTTTGAGGGTATCAGGATGATAGTGACGCGGGTCAGGGTGATGGAGACACAATAATTGTGAGATTGTCAGGCTCATTATGACGCAGTAAGTGTGAGGGGTTATAGCTGATAGTGATGCTGTTAGAGTGAGGGGTCAGGGTAATATTGATGCAGTAAATGTGAGTGGGCCCGGGTGATATTGACGCAGTAAGTGTGAGGGTATCAAGCTGATCGTGATGCAGTAAGTATGAGGCCGTCAGGATGATAGTGGCACGGGTCAGGGTATTAGTGACGGAGTAATTGTGAGATGGTCAGACACATTGTGAACCAGAAAGAGTGAGGGGTGAGAGCTGATATTTATTCAGTTAGAGTGATGGGTCAGGGTAATATTGATGCAGTAATTGTGAGGGGTCAGGTTGATAGTGACGCAGTAAGTGTGAAGGGTGTCAGTGTTACAATGACGCAGTAAATGTGAGGGGTTCAGGTTAATAGTAAGACAGCACCTGTGTGCGGGTCATGCTGATAGTGACGCAGTATGTGAGTGGAGGTCAGGCTAATAGTGACGCAGTATTTATGAGGGGTCAGGCCGATAGTGGCACAGAAAGTGTGAGGGTGACAGTGACGAGTAAGTGTGAGGCGGTCAGGCTGATAGTGATGCAATATGTGTGAGGGCGTCAGGATGATAGTGACACGGGTCAGGGTGATAATGACGCAGTAATTGTGGATAAACGAGGTCAGTCTGATCCCAACCACTGCAAACGCATCCACATCACCAGGAACCAGCCCTGTGTGCAGATGCACAAAGAAATTCAGAAGCCTCTTTGCCATTTGTTTAGTCACTTGTGTCTCTCTTTAGAAACATAATCACGTCAAGCCGAATCGAATCAGGGCTATGATTTTATAGCACAATCAAATCTTTAAGTATTGGTCGAGTCGTACAGTCTCTCTGGCATAAAAGGCAATTGTTACCAGTCTTGCCAACGTTTATTTTTCTCTCCATCATCAAACTTTATCAAGTGCCCAAAGAAATGGTTACCAATATCTGCAAGAAAGGCTTCCAAACATACATGGAGGATTGCCTCGGGGCTTTTAATTTGAAGACGGCGTGGTCATCCCAATGCTTTCCCGTGCAGAAGGTTCCCGGGGATTTCAGCCGCATCTTGGCGTCCGATGATGGGGAAGGGCGGGGTGCGGAGTGCAGTGGGAATTGCACGAGATGGATCGGTCCCGCTTGAAAACCCTGTAATTAATGTGCTGGGAAATCTACTTTGGGAAATCCAACCGTAGGCTAGTTGATCGCTTCACAGAACATCTGCGTTCTGTCTTCAGAAAAGACCCTGAGCTTCCAATTACCTGGCATATGAAAACACCACTCTGCTTATTGGCTAACATCTCTGTCTCAGGCTTGCTGCAGGTGTGTTCCAGTGACGTTCAGCACAAGCTGGAACAACAGCACCTCATTTTCCACTTAACGACCCTGCAGTCCTTCGGATTCTGTATGAAATACAATAACTTCCTAACCTGAAATCTCATACGTCTTGGCTCCCAAACACACAGACCAGGCCTTGTTGTCACACAGCCTGCTAATGCACACTCCCATTGTTGACTCCTAACAGTCCCGATGGACAGCTATTTACCATCCAGACTCGATAACGATCACTCATTTTGTTTCTTTTTCCAACTGTTCTAGCCTCTCTTCGGGTTCTATCCCCATCTATTGTTTATTCCTTACCTCATCTTCATCCCGTGATCCCACCCCACCTTCTGCATATAAACCGACATTTTCCCAGCTCACATCAGTTGTGTGGAAGGGTCGCTAGACCAGAAATTTTGACTCTGATTTCTCTTCACAGATTTTGCCAGACGTTTTACGTTTTGCTTCAACCTCTGTGAATATGAATTAGTCGCCGGCCACGTGCGACTGCATCATTTAATGGACTATTATTCAATCTCCAGGTATTTACATTTCTAAATTTTACTCTCAGATAAATTCGGGTCTGGTTTCAATTTGATCAACTGTTCTGCTATGGTTTTTTTTTATTTCTGATATTCGTGACGCCTTTTCTTGTTGAAACTGGAGAAATGTCGTGTCTTAATTCTTGAATTTACGGGACATTTACCGGAAAATGGTAATGGAACCCAGTCCATAATTTTGTTAGTGCACTCACAGATTCATTGTCCATTGCTGTCTGCGTCTGGGATCCACCCTGTGGCATACAGACTGGAATCATTTTTCCGAGAGACAAGTTCAGAGCTGAATGTATGGAGACGGAAGGGAAAGGAAAGACAATGAAGTGGCGAAGGTGGGAATGAGGGGCAGACAAGAGAGAAGGGGAATTTGAAGTGGAGAGACAGAAGAAGAGATAGAGACAAAACAGGCATAGCATTTGAACTCTGTTTTCAGTCATATTTTAAAATCAGTGCGGTAATCACTTCGCTTAATCCTGCACAGCAGTGAGATTGTAGGCGTGGGCTTGGAAAGCAAGAGTACAATGCCTGACCCCAGGTCACAACGTTTCGTGTTCAAATCACGTTCGGCTCAAGGTACCTAATGAAACCTCAACTCCCTGAGTCTTGCATCGCGACAGAATTAGTTCTCTGTGACTGTTTCAAAATCGATTTTTTTTTTCTGGCTGCTTTGCATCACACGTGAATTTTCACTGTCAGCTTCACATGGGAACAATGTTTCAGGGATGTTGTGTGCCCGAAATTGGGTAAATGCTTAGTCCCCTCAGTGTGAGTAGTAAAACAAACTATTATTCACTGAGTTTCAGCACACAGCTGCCTCTGCATTTGCAGACACTTCATTCGGCTGCTGGCAGTGCAGTCTTAATAACATTATATAGATATTTTATTACTTAATCTCTGGACACCCAACTTTATTCTTCAAGCTATCAGAAGATTCCTAATACTCCTGTTACAGAGTGACATGGAGTTCAGATAAAAAGATGTTTCCAACCATAAAAACATAGCCATCCGAAATGCACAGCACGGTACAGATCCTTTGGTCCAACACTCCCATGCCGACCAGATAACCTAGCCTAATCTAGCTCCATTTGCTAGCAGTTGCACGATATCTCACCAAACTTTACTTCGTCAGATATCAAGGCAGATGCCTTTCAAATGTTGTAATTGTACCACCATAACTTCCTTCCTCTGGCAGCTCATTCCATAGACCCACCAACCTCTGAATGCAAAGGTTACCCCTTGGGATCTTTTATACTTTTCCTCTCTCACCATTAACCTGTCCCCTCCACTTCTGGACTCCGCCATCGCAGGGCGTACACCTTGCCTATTTATCCAATATTATGCCCCTCATGATTTTATAAACCACTATAAGGTCATCCCTCAGCCTCCGACGTTCCAGAGAAAATAGCCCCTGCCTATTCTACATCTGGATTGGTCCACGGTCGTAGAACTCACACTTCGATGTGTATTGGACGTGAAGGAGAGATTAAATCGGGTTGATAAGTCATCTAAACAAGACCAAAAGAGGGCAAATTATAGAATCAAACAGGTAGCATTAAAAAATGCTGAGCTTCGGACGCTTACCGGTGGGGATGTCATTTTAGTCTTTTTATATGTGGTAGGAGATCATTGCAAAGACATGTGAACTCTCTGGTAAAGATGCCAGATAGGAAAAACAACAACATTTTCGAATATGTTATATGAATATGTTGAAACCTTAATATAATTGGGAGAAAGTACTGGAGAAACAGATGTTAGTAACTGCTCCTCAGAGTGAGGGTTGAAATCCAGATGTTGTGAAATTTAATGTGCTTCAAAATATGTTACACAATGAGGAAGTCCTTGAGGAGTGGGATAGGTTAGTAAACTATCTGTCTCAAGAGCAAAGAATGCAGTTGAAAGATTTATTACAACAATATGAGGGCATGATCAAGAACAAGATGTGGAGCACGAACGCTGTTGTGCATGAGGTAGATGAAGGGAATGTAATACAACAAAACAACACCCCTTTCCACTTAGTCCTTTCAAAGCCAGTCAGGTCCAGGAGGCAGTGGAGGTGGTATTAAAGAAGATATCTCTGAACCGAGACAGAACATGTGGAGTTCACCAATCGTTTTCGTTCCCAAACCTGACGCGAATGATCGATGTTCTGTGGTCTATCAGAAGGCCAACGACCTAACAATCTCGGACTCACATCCAATACAGAGATTGGAGGACTGTGTATAGAAAGTTGGACTAACCAGTGACATCATAATGTTGGACTTAATGCTTGGTAATTGGCAGGTACGTTTATCAGAGAAAGCGAAAGACATTTATGCAGAATGATGCCATTTGGAACAATGAAAGAACCCGACACATTCCAATGGTCCATGAATTGGTTTAAATTATCAGAAGGGCTTTCCCCTTCACTGAAGGACTACTCTGCAATTCTATATTTTCTGCCAGAGTGGACGTCGCACTTTTTCCATGATTCGGCTCAGTTTGTCATGTTGTTTTCCCCAACAAATTTCTTTTGTCTCAGTTTAAGTCTGACTCCCTCGCACCTTGTTCAGGACGGACGTTTAGTTTTAATAACATGAACTCCTTCATCCAAGTCAGTATAGATTGCAAGCAGTTGACGTCTCGGCCCTAATCTGTGGTAAGTAAACGTTTGCTAACCTGAGAGCTAATAATGTATCACAACACTCAGGCTGCTGTTAATGAGCCAAACGTCTGCTCTCTTAACCATGAACAGCATAAACCCTAACATTGTACACAAACATTTTACCGGGCATCTTATTAAAGGCTGTTCGGAAATCCAAACGCACAAAATGAAATACACAGCATTGCAGTACCTTTTGACCTCAATTTTGCGGCGGCCTTTTATCCTACTCTCATATCCGAATAACCTGCATAACTTGCATTGCACTATCCACCATGTGCCTATCCAAGAGTCGCTTAAATTTCCATCATGTTTCTGATTCTGCTAACACCACTGGAAGTGCATTCCTCGCACCCACCACTCCCGGTGTAAAGAATTTACCTCTGATATATACTTGACATCTTCCTTAAATTAGCATAAAAATATGCCTCCTCATGACAGCCATTTCCGCCCTGAGGAAAAAAAAGTCTCTAGCTGTACAATCTATTTATGCCTCTCATCATCTTTTACACCTCTGAGAAAGATGGGCAAAAGTCCAAGCTACCTTACATTTTGTCCCTCAGACATGCTCTCCATTCCAGGCAGCATCCGGGTAAATCTCCACAGCACCTTCTCTGAAGTTTCCACATCCTTCCCATAATGAAGCGACCAGAACTAAAGACAATATTCCGTATGTGTTCGAAACAGGGCTCTCGAGCTCCAGTATCCGCTCGCACGTCTTAAACTGAATCCCCTGCTAATGAATGCTAACACACACGGGGCCCTTTAACCCTGTCAAGATAGGTGGCAACTTTGAAGAGTCTATAGACATGTACACATGATCTCTCTGTTCCTCCCTACAGTCAAGAATCCTGCCCTTTGCATTTGGCATTCAAGTTCAACCTTCCAAAGTGAAGCACCTCACACATTTCCATTTCGAACGCCATCTGCCACGTATCAGCCCAATTCTTCATCCAGTAAATGCCCCGTTAGAATCTACAAAAACCCTCCACACTGTCAAACAACCATTGACCTTCATGTCATCTGCAAACTTAAAGAACCACCCTTGCACTTCCTCATAAAAGTTATCTATAAAAATTACAAAGAACAGAGGTCTCAGGACCTATCTCTGCAGAACGTCACTGGTCACCGAGCCCCAGGCTGAATACTTTCCATCTACCACTAACCTTTGTCTTGTATGGACCAGTCAATTCTTTATCCAGACAACACCATTTTCTCGTATCTCATACATCCTTATTTTCTGAATGAGCCTACCATGGCATTCTTATTTTAAAAACCTTTGATAAAATCCTTGTGTGCAACATCCACTCATCTCCCTTCAGCACTGTGCATTGTCACAACCTGAAATAATTCAATAAAACTTGTGAGGCAAGGCCTGGCCCAGATAAGGCAATGCTGACTATCTTTAATGAAACCATAGCGTTCCAAGTAATCATAAATCCCGTGCCTCAGAAAATCTTCAATATTTTGCCCACCACTGATGTAAGTATTACTAGTCTATCATTTTTAGGATTACTCCTATTTTCTTTCATCAACACAGGATTAACATTTGCCACTCTCCAATCATCTGTCACTACTCCAATGGACCATAAAGACACAAAGATCATCGCCAAAAGCACAGCAATCTCTTCCCTCGCTTCCTGTAGTAAACTTTGCTATATTCCATCTGGCCCAGGGGCTTTTTCTAACCGGATGTTTCTGAAAATTTTCAGCACATCCTCTTTCTTAACCGCAATCTGTTAAGGCATATCAGTTTGTTTTTCACTTTCCTCAGAAATGTCAATGCCCCTGTCTGTGGTGAATACTGAATATAATTATTCATTGTAGAACTTTCTTACTTCGTCTGACTCCAGGCAACATTCCGTCCACGAGCCTTGATCTGTCCGACCCTCGCTCCTGCCATACTCATGGTCCTCGTGTAAGTGTAGAATGTCTTCATGTATTCCTTAATCCTACCTGCTATAGCCTTTTCAAGCCCCTTTCTTTATTTCCAAAGTCCATTCTTCATTCCGTCCTGGCTAATTTATAATTCTCTGGAGCTCTGTGTGATGTTTGCCTCCACATCCAGAAGTAAGCTCCCTTCTTCCTCTGGACGAGATGTTCCTCATCAATTATCACCCAAAGTTCCTTCACCATACAATTCCTCCTTTGCCGCAGTGGGTCAAACGTAGCCAGCACTAACAGCAAGTGCTCCCGTAACGGCCTCCACATATTGGACGTGCATTTCCCTGCGAACATCTGAACCTAGTTTAGGCATCCCATGTTCCTGCGGAATAACACTGTACTCGCTCCTTTCCATAAATACTTTCCATGTCTTCTGTTCCCGATCCAAGAGTATAGCAAAAATCAGGGAGTTCTGATCACCACAATCGGAATACTCTCCCACTAAGAAATATGAAATCTGCCCTGGTTAATTCCAATATGGCCTCCCCTCCAGTCAGCCGGTGGACACCTTGCATGAGGAACCGTTTCTCGATACAAAAGAAAAAATACTGCTCCATCCAAACTTTTTGCACGTTAGAGGTTCCAATCAATATTCAGGAAGTTGCGGCCACCCATGGCAACTACCCTGTTACTTCTGAACCTTTCCGAAATTGCCTTCCAATCTGGTCCTCCAAGTCTCTATTGATATTTGGGGACTGCAGGAAACTCCCAACAGCATGGCTGCTCCTTTTCTGTTTCTGGTTTCCACTCAAATTGACTTAATAGACAAATCCTGTACTACCAAAGTGGGGAGTTGGGACCTCTATGAGCAGGATGGTCTAAACCTGAAGCAGAGGGTTACCAACATCTGCACTGGGGTTGGTAGGAAATTGGCTATTGGACATCGAGTGGATTTTAAGTAATTCAGCCAGGAGATGGGAACCCAAATTGTATTTCCTGTGCCCAGGAGGTTCAGGGTTGTGCCGTCAGAAATAGGGTTTCAACGTTGAGACAGTGCATCAGGAAGCAGGAAGGTTAATTGAAGTGTGCTTTCCTCAATGCTCGGAGAATTCAGAATAAAGTGGGTGAACTTGCACCATGGCTGGGTACCAGGAACTTTAATGTTCTGGCCATTGCGAAGACATGGGAGAGCTGGGATGGGAATGGGTGTTGCAGGTTCAGGGATTTAGATATTTCAGTCATAACAGAGAAAATGGTCAAAGAGGGGAAAGTGTGGCATTTTCTTGTCAAGGGAAGTATTACAGTGGCAGAGAGGACATTGGAGGACTCGTCTACTGAAGTAGAACTGGCTGATGATTGAGAAAGGAAAGGAGAGGTCACCATGTTGGGAGTATTCTGTATTTCTTCGATTAGTTACACAGATGTAAAGGAAAGCACAACAAATCTCATTGTGGATATGAGCGTGAGTAGCACGGTAGCGGTTAGAGGAGCTTGGACTTTGCAAATATTGACTGGAAATGCAATAGTTCGTGTACTTTAGATTGATCAGTTTTTGTCCAATGAGTGCAGGAGGGTTTTCTGACAACGGATGTGGTCAGATCAAAGAGGAGCACGGCCACATTGGATTTGGTCATGTGTAATGCATTCCATCAGATGTTAGATTTGGAAGGAGGTGAGTAATTCCGTTATTGCGACAAAAAGTCGGTATTAACATTCAGATTAGCGATGGAAAGGGCGAGGTACATAACACAGAACAAGACTTATAGCTGGGGGAAAGGCAATTATGATGCGGTAAGGCAAGATTGAGGTCGCATAAGAGGGGAACGAAACTGCAAGGGATGGCATCAATAGAAATGTGGAGCTTACTCAAGGATCAGCTGTTGCGTTTCTTTGTTCAGTTTGTACCTGTCAGGCGGGGGGAGGGGGGGCGTTGTCGTGAGTGAGAGCCATGGTTTATTAAAGACATCTGGAAGAAGAAGAAGGCTTTTGTTAAGATGAGGCACAAATGCACAGTTAGGGCACCTTACAGTTATAAGGTGGCCACGAAAGACTGAAGAGAGAATGAATTAGAACCAGGAGAGAACATGACAAGTATTAGGCAGGTAGGATCACGGAAAACCATATAAGTATCGGTATATCTGGAATAACAGAATGAGTACCGTAAGATTAGGGCCAATCAAGGACAGTAGTGGGAAGTTGTGCGTGGAGTCTGAGGAGATAGGAGAAGCGCTAAATGAATATTTTCCGCCAGCATGAACAGTTGAAAAAGACAATGTTTCGTGGAGAACACTGAGATACAGCCTACTAGACTAGACGGGATTAAGGTTCACAAGGAGGGAGTATTAGTAGTTTTGGAAAGTTTCATAGTAGATAAGACAACTGGGCCAGATGGGATTTATCCTCCGATACTCTGGTATGACGGAGCGCAGATTACAGAGTCTTTGACTTTGATCTTTATGTCATTATTGTCAACAGGAATAATGTCAGAAGACTGGAAGATAATAAATGTTGTCCCCTTGTGCAAGAAGGGGAATAGAGGCAATGCTGGTAATTATGAGCCAGTGACCCTTACTTCATTTGTGGTTAAAGTGTTTGGAAACGTTACACGAGATAGGAGTTATAATCATCTGGAAATGAACAACTTGCTTAAGCTTATTCAACACGGCTTTGTGCATGGCAGGTCGTGCCCCACAAGCCTTACTGAGTTCTTTGAGAAGGTGATTAACAGGTGGACGAGGACAAACCTGTTGGTGTGGTGCATATGGATTTCAGTAAAGCGTTTGCTAAGGGTTCACACGGTAGATTATTGCACAAAATCCGGAGGCATGGGATTGAGGGTGATTTAGTGGTTTGGATCAGAAATTGACGACCTGAAAGAATACCAATCTGGTGGCTCATGGGAAATGTTCATGCTAGAGTTAATTTCTTAGTGGTGTACCACAACGATCTGTTTTGGGTCCACTCTTGTTTGTCATTCTTATAAATGACCTGGATGAGCGTGCACAAAAGTAGACTTCAGTAAATTTTCCGATGATATTAAGGTCGGTGGTGTTGTGGATCGTGAAGAAAGATGTTGAAAGTTACAGATGGACATAGATAAGTTGCAGAAGTAGGCTGACTCGTGGCAAATCGAATTTAATTTGGAAAAGTGTGAATTCGTTCACTTTGGGAGGAGCAACAGGAATAGAATTTACTGGGCTCATGGTAAGATTCTTGGCAGTGCAGAGGACCAGAGAAATCTCTGTTTTACTGTACATAGATCCCTGAAAGTGGCGACCCAGGTTGGCAGGATTGTTCGGAAGGAATACGTATTTTAGATTTATTGGTCGAGGGAGTGTATTTCAGAGCCCCGAGGTCATGTTTCAGCTCTACAAAATACTAGGGTGGCCACACTTGGAAGATTTCTTACAATCCTGCGAACGTTCCCCTCAAGAACAAGTATACCGTTTTGGATACTTGTGGGGGGGGGGACGACTTACCAGGGGAAAGTAACGGGGATCAGGCATCTGGCAGGGAGCCTGTCCCCGTTACTCAGAAGGGAAGGGTGGAGAAGAGCAGAGCAATAGTAATTGGGGACTCGATAGTTCGGGGCACAGATAGGCGGTTTTGTGGGAACGAGAGAGACTCACGTTTGGTATGTTGCCTCCCAGGTGCAAGGGTGCGTGATGTCTCTGATCGTGTTTTCCGGGTCTTTAAGGGGGAGGGGGAGCAGCCCGAAGTCGTGGTCCACATTGGCACCAATGACATACGTAGGAGGAGGGCTGAGGATGTTAGGCAGGCTTTCAGGGAGCTAGGTTGGAAGCTCAAAGTTAGAACGAACAGAGTTGTTGTCTCTGGTTTGTTACCCGTGCCACTTGATAGAGAGTCGAGGATTAGGGAGAGAGAACAGTTAAATGCGTGGCTACAGGGATGGTGCAGGAGTGAGGGATTCCGGTATTTGGATAACTGGGATTCTTTCTGGGGAAGGTGGGACGTCTATAAACAGGATGGTCTGCACCTGAACCTGAGGGGCACCAGTATCCTTGGTGGGAGGTTTGCTAGTGCTCTTGAGGGGGGATTAAACTAACTCTGCAGCGGCATGGGAACCCAGATTGTAGCTTTAGGGTGCAGGACCTGGAGTGTAGGGAGGTTAGGAACATGGCATCAATTTCAAAGGAGGGTGCCTGTAAACAGGAAAGTGGCTTGAAGTGTGTATACCTCAATGCAAGAAGTATACGAAATAAGGTAGGTGAACTTGCAGCGTGGGTTGGTATCTGGGATGTTGTGGCTATTACGGAGACATGGGTAGAACAGGGACAGGATTGGCTGTAGCAGCTCCCAGGGTCAGAGGTGGGGGTAAAAGAGAGGGAGGTGTGGCATTGCTTGTCAAGGATAGTATTACAGCGGTGGAAATGACGATGGATGAAGACTCGCCATCTGAGGTAGTTTGGGCTGAGGTTAGGAATAGGAAAGGTGAGCTCACCCTGTTAGGAGTTTTTTACAGGCCTCCTAATTGTCCTAGAAACGTAGAAGAAAGGATTGCGAGGATGATTCAAGAGAAGAGTGAAAGTCATAGGGTGGTTGTTATGGGGGACTTTTACTTTCCTGATATTGATTGCGAAAGCTATAGCTCAAGTTCGTTAGATGGGTCAGTGTTTGTCCAATGTGTGCAGGAGGGTTTCCTGACACAATATGTAGATAGGCCAACAAGAGGTGAGGCCATACTGGATTTGGTTCTGGGTAACGAACCAGGCCAGGTGTTAGAATTAGAGGTAGGTGAGCACTTTGGGGACAGTGACCACAATTCGGTGACTTTTAGTCTAGTGATGGAGAGGGATAAGTGTGCACGACAGGGCAAGAGTTATAGCTGGAGGCAGGGAAATTATGATACCGTGAGGCATGACTTACGATGTGTGGCTTGGAAACATAAGCTTCAAGGCAAGGGCGTAATTGATATGTGGAGCTTGTTCAAGGAGCAACTATTGAGTGTCCTTGATAAGTATGTACCCGTCAGGCAGGGAGGAAAGGGTCGTGTGAGGGAGCCGTGGTTTAATAAGGAATTGGAATCCCTTGTTAAATGGAAGAGGGCGGCCTATATAAAGATGAGGCGTGAATGTTCAATTGGGGCGATTGAGAGTTATAAGGTAGCCAGGAAGGACCTGAAGAGAGGGCTAAGAGCAGCAAGGAGGGGACATGAAAGGTCCTTAGTTGGTAGGATTAGATAAACCCTAAGGCTTTCTATAGGTATGGTAGGAATAAAAGAATGAGTAGGGTAGGATTAGGTCCAGTCAAGGATAGTAGGGGAAGTTGCGTGTGGAGGCTGAAGAGATTGGGGAGACACTGAATGAATACTTTTCGTCAGTATTCACTCAGGAACAGGACATTGTTATCGATGTGAATACTGAGTCACAATTAAGTAGAATGGATGGCTTTGAGGTATATAGAGAAGAGGTGTTGGAAATTCTGGAAAGGGTGAAAATAGATAAGTCCCCTGGGCCTGATGGCATTTATCCTAGGATTCTCTGGGAAGCAAGGGAGGAGATTGCAGAGCCATTGGACTTGATTTTTATGTCCTCGTTGTCTACAGGAGTAGTGCCAGAAGATTGGAGGCTAGGAAATGTGGTTCCCTTGTTCAAGAAGGGGAGTATGGATAACCCTAGTAACTGTAGTCCAGTGAGTCTCACTTCTGTTGTGGGCAAAGTCTTAGAGAGAATTGTAAGGGATAGGATTTATGAACATCTGGATAAGAATAATGTGATCAAGGATAGTCAGCATGGTTTTGTGAAGGGCAGGTCGTGCCTCACAAACCTTATTGAATTCTTTGAGAAGGTGACTAAGGAGGTGGACGAGGGGAAAGCAGTAGATGTGGTGTATATGGATTTTAGTAAGGCATTTGATAAGGTTCCACATGGTATACTACTTCAAAAAATACGGAGGTATGGCACTGAGGGTGAGTAAGAGGTTTGGATTAGGAGTTGGCTGGCTGGAAGAAGACAGAGGGTAGTAGTTGATGGCAAAGGTTCATCTTGGAGTGCCGTCACTAGCGGTGTTCCGCAAGGATGTGTTTTGGGACTATTGATGTTTGTCATTTTTATAAATGACCTGGAGGAGGGGTTAGAAGGTTGGGTGAGCAAGTTTGCGGATGATACGAAAGTCGGAGGAGTTGTAGACAGTGAGGAAGAATGTGGCAGGTTACAGCGGGATATAGATAAGCTGCAGAACTGGGCAGAAAGGTGGCAAATGGAGTTCAATGTAGCTAAGTGTGAGGTGATTCACTTTGGTAAGTGTAATAAAAAGATGGGGTACTGGGCTAATGGTCGGATACTTGGTAGTGTGGATGAGCAGAGGGATCTTGGTGTCCATGTACTCAGATCTTTGAAAGTTGCCACCCAGGTAAATAGTGCGGTGAGGAAGGCATATGGCGTATTTGCTTTTATTGCAAGAGGAATTGAGTTCCGGAATCCTGAGGTCATGTTGCAGTTGTTTAAGACGCTGGTGCGGCCGCATCTGGAGTATTGTGTGCAGTTTTGGTCGCCATACTATAGGAAGGATGTGGAGGCACTGGAACGGGTGCAGAGGAGGTTTACCAGGATGTTACCTGGTATGGTAAGAAGATCGTACGAGGAAAGGCTGAGGCACTTGGGGTTGTTTTCATTGGAGAAAAGAAGGTTTACGGGTGACTTGACAGAGGTGTACAAGATGATTAGGGGTTTAGATAGGGTCGACAGTGAGAATATTTTTCCACGTATGGAGTCAGCTATTACAAGGGGGCATAGCTTTAAATTAAGGTGGGGTAGGAATAGGACAGATGTTAGAGGTAGGTTCTTTACTCAGCGAGTCGTGAGTTCATGGAATGCCCTGCCAGTAGCAGCGGTGGACTCCCCCTCATTATGGGCATTTAAGCGGGCATTCGATAGGCATATGGACGACAGTGGGCTAGTTTATGTTAGGTGGGCTTGGATCGGTGCAACATCGAGGGCCGAAGGGCCTGTACTGCGCTGTATTCTTCTATGTTCTATGTTCTAATTCTTGGCGTCGCACTAACACAAAAATGTAGAAGCTTTGGAAAGGGTTCAGAAGCGATTTACTAGGATGTTGCCTTGTATGGAGGGAACGTCTTATGACGAAAGGCTGAGGGACTTGAGACTGTTTTACTCAGAGAGAAGTGTGAGAGGTGAATAAATTGACACACATAAGATATCAGAGAGTTAGATAAAATTGACAGTGACAGCCTTTTTTCCTCTCATGGTAATGATGGCTCGCACGAGGGGGCATAGCTTTAAATGGACGGGCGATCAGTCGACGGCTGCTGCTCGCAAACGTTCCACACCCGTACTACTCTCTGAGAAAAGAAAATGTTTCTGACATCTGTCCTCTATGAGGAACACACTGCATAGAACAGTCGTAGGCACGTCAAATTTTAGAGCATTTAAGTTATCATTGAATAGACAAATGGATTAGTGCAGGGTAGATTGGCTTCAGATTGGTTCCTTGGATCGCTTCAACATCGCTGCCTGAACTACATTAGATTCCACACAGCACCGAAGCAGACTCTTCGGCCCAATAAGTCCACAGTGACACTCCATAGAGAAATCCTCCCAGACACAATCCCCAACATTTTACCCGAATTCGCAATTTAGAACATCCAATTCAGTTCACTTCCACAACTCTGGATTGTGGGAGGAAATCAGCACACCCGGAGGACATGCAAACTCCCCACAGAGAGTTGCCCAAGGTGGGAAGCAAGCCCGGGTCCCTGGCACTGTGAAGTAACAGTGCAAACCACTGAGCCACCATGCCGCTATAATTCTCTGGCTCCTATGCATCTCCCTTTCTGCAGCTGTGATCATGTCCCTCATCAGCATTTACATTGCTCCAGCTCTTTTACGTAACCCCACATTCCTTTTGAAACATCTGAACCCTGGACCATCCAAAAACCATCCCTGACACGCTGATATCCAATTCGCATGCCTGACCACAACAGCATAGTATGAAGTAGTAACACATGCTTTAAGTTCGTCACCGTATTCCTGATACTTCTTGCATTATAATGCGCTTCAACCAATCACACTGACTGAACTTTTGCCCTATGAAGTTCCTATTACTCCTCACAGATTCTCTGTAAGCTGTATCTGGCTTTTCATTACCTACTTCATCATCTGATCCCGTAGCTCTGATCAAGTTAGTTTAAACCTCCCAAAGATCTCGAACAAACCTCCCGCCCAGGATATTGCAATCCTCCAGTTCAAGTGCAAATCGTCTTTTTAAAAAAGGTACAACCTCCCCCAGAAGACTTCCTAATGATCCACGTACCTCAAGTCCTCCCTCCTACGCAAGCCCTGCAGCCAAGTGTTATCTGCACTTGCCTTCAATTCCTAGCCTCACTGGTCCGTGTCACCAACAGCAATAATGAGATAACTGCTCAGCTCGTCTTGCCTTCTGGCTTCGGGTCTAACTCTCTGTGTTATTTTTTCAGGTCCTCCCCCATTTCCCTACGTTTGTCATTGGTGGCGATGCATACAATGACTTCGAGATAATCTCCCACCCTCTTAAGAAACCTGCACACTCGATTGAAGACACCAGTGACCCATGCACTATGGAGGATACTTACCATCTGAGAGTTGCGTTCATGACCACAGAGTCACCTGTCTGTTCCTCTAATCTTTGACTCCACTATCAATATCGGTCTGATTTTCTCCTCGCTTCCCTTCTGAGCCACCGAGCCAGGCTCAGTTACAGAGACCTGGCCTTTGAGGCTTTTTCCTGGTAGATGACATCGCCTCACACGCCTAACAATGCCCAAAATGGCTTAAATATTGTTCAGTGGAACGGGAGGATCCCTGCACTCTCTGCAGATTACTTTTCCCTTTACTGCCTGCTACCCAGTTTACTTTATCCTGCCCATTCGTTGTGCTTGTCTCCCGATAACTCCTGTCTATCACCCGCTCAGCCTTCTGAATGATGCTAAATTCATCCAAATGCAGCTCCAGCTCCCTACATCGGTCTGTGGGGATCTGGCATTGGATGGAATTCTCGCAGGAGATGACAGCAGGGACACCAGTAGTGACCCTTACCACCCACAACCTGCAAGAGGAATATGCAACTGCCTTAGATGCAAATTAAATGGTATTCCTAACCGCCTCTACCATCTCCGTTGTCAGTGTGCTCCAGGTACCCAACACCCTCTGCATAAAGAACTTACCACGCATAATTCACAAAGTAAGTATATTCAATTCTAATTCACCTTCCCAGCTCCTCACATGGCTCATGCTTCCTCGACTCCCGCTGTTGATTCACGAGCTTTGTATGTTGGGTTCTCTGGATGTGCAGGCTGGAGGAGGCTTCAGCAATAGGATGTATGGCAGGTGTTGGTAGAGAATACAATTATAGCACGTCGTGCATGTGCAGGTGTATTCTACATGGCTGGGAGTGATACAGATGCTGGAGTGGTCACTGTAATAGGGGTGCAAAATGCTATCGAGGGGGATGATAAATGTCGTGAGGTGCATCAGTGCTCGAGAAGGATCTCGAAATTGGAAAATGTGCAGTAACTGTGGAACTCGCAGAAATGCGGAGCAGTTTAGGAGTTGGTACACAATGCAGAGATAGGAGCAAATGTTTTGCAGGTGTTTACCGAGATAGGGAGGGATGTAGTGGCTTGAGAAGCTTATATTGTTAAGGAGAAGCATATGTACAGGGCTTGCTTCCAGATATATAGAGGGATTGAAGTGCTGGCGGAGTTCGCAATAAAATGCATGGGTCAAGATTTTGGAGGAGACTGCAGAGATGGGACACTCGTAGGCGCTGGAGAAGGTTACAATAATAAGGAGGAGTGATTTAAGGAGCTGGTGGAATTTAAAGAGATAATGAAGGGATTTGGAGCAGCACTGTGTTTGAGAAATAGGAAAGATGCAGTTGCTGATGGATGTTGCAACATTAGGGAGGGTAACCATTACTGACGTGGGTCGCAGAGATAAAAAGAGGGGAAGGTGCTAGAGGATGCTTCAGTGACAGAAGAGTAATGCTGGGGGAGGTTACACAGAAGTGGAGGAGCTGATTCCTCCTTACTGAGATAAGGTGGCATGTTGGAGCTGGCGGAGATTACACAGATATAGAACGATAGATACTGCAGGTCGTAACAGAGACAGTGAGGGCTGGAATAATTGGTGAAGGATCCAGTGAGAGGAAGGTTGTCAAGTAGGAGCAAGTTCCAAAAATCGGTGGGGGATGTCGGGCTGGAGGAGTTTACAGGAACAGGAAGGAGTGTAGAAATGGGGATGTTTGTGTGGGCTGGAGAAAATTATAGAAATGCGGATGGATGTATCAGTTTGAGGAGATTAAACAGAAGGGAGGTTTTGTAGGGGCGGCAGTTGGGTTCAGAGTTCAAATGTCATGTTGGGATTGTTGCAGGTTATGGAAATTGAGAGGAGTTTAAGGATTGGAGATTACAGTGTGGGATCTATACATGCTGGAGTTTCTTGCATTCAAGGGAATTGTTTTAATAGGTGATTCAGGTGACAGAAATAAGGAGGGGTCAAGACGTTGAAGGTGTCACAGAAATAAGGAAGTGTGCCTGGGCTGGAGGATGCTATAAATTTAGGGAAGGATGTAGTCGCTGGCAGAGGTTTCAGGAAGAAGGGAGGATTGCAGATGCTGTAGGAGATTGCAGGGCTGAGAAATAGAGTGGTGTTTGCTACTGAGATAAAAAAAGTGTGTCGATGATGGAGGAGGTGACAGATACGGAGTGGAGCTGTGTTTTGGAGGAGGTTAGAGGTTGAGAAGGCTATGGTTTTTGAATAAGATCACAGCGATAAAGAGGACTGGCATGGCTGGTGCATGTTATAAAGGTAGAGAGATGCGCAGTCTCGCCAGAAGACCACAGATATAGGGAGGGCTGTATAGCTGGCTGTGATGACAGTACTGGGGAAGAATGCATGGGTTGTTGGAGGTTATGCAAAGAAGAATGGGTGCTGGTGAGTGTCAGAGATATAAGTAAGTAGGTGGAGGCTCAAGCAGATTACAGAGATCAGGAGGAACATAGAGGATGGATGAGTTATATGGATGAGTTCACGAGAGGTGAAACAGCTGGAAGAGGTTACACAGATTGGGAAGGGTGCAGTGGGCGAGAGTAGTTTACAGATATGGGGAGGCCTGTAGTGGCTAGATGTGGTAACTGAGATGGGGAAAGGTGTGTTAGTTCGTTCGTCTGCCAACCATCTATCCACTCATTCTTCAATCATTCCTGGCTAATCAACGTTCACCGTTGATTTTGAGATGTCGCTGAGAAGGTGGTCGTGAGCTACCTTCGTGAACCACTGCACCAGCCATTTAAACTGATCTCATCTCTGTTCCCTCCGGCATTCGCGACAATACCCGTCATGACTGTATTTGTATAATGACAAAGCAGCTCTCTCTTTGATGTGGCCCAAGAACGCAACCGGTGATCCTACAATCTCTGTCCTCCACAGTTATTGTAAGCCTGATAACTCTTTAACATCCAGCAGTCTCGAGTACCTGCACCATTCCTAAATGTCCTTTTGCATTTGTTGAAGTCCTCATAATTCTGTGAGCAGCTCACAAAAAGCCGCTTAGACTCTACAAAATTCTGCCATCATCAAGATGTTTTCTCTCTATTTCCTTTGCGTTCTTCCGAGTCTGCAACTCTTCCGTATCTTCCACTAACCTGCTTTAGGTACTGCAGCTCTGCCTCCCTCTCCAGATAACCTAATCCGTCTACAACAGCTCGCTCAATCATTGTGAAACCCTCTGTCCCCTCTTATCCTTACGTTTTCCACCGCCTTCGAGGAACAATAGCTATCCTGTGAGGTAGCACAGCGGATTAAGACGTAATAAATCTCAGCTGAGGCTTGAGACCAGCAATTACCTGGGAGTCGCTATGGCAGAGAACCTGAGAGAACGCAGAACTGAGCAGGAGAATCTATATCAGCTGGGAGGATCCAGGCTGACTGGGATTGGAGTTTGAGAAGCAGCAGAGCGGGAGGCTATCACTCAGTAGCGACTCACAGAGGAAGTGAACGTGGAAGAGACCAACTTGGAGCAGGACTTTCAGGCTAAGTATACGTGGGACTCCTCGAGGCAGCAAAATGGGAGGATAAAAAAATTATCACTGCGAATCGAGACTGAGACGTACCTGGGAGTCACAGAGACGATGAACCTGCAAGGGAGCTGAATTGAGTGGGAGCTGGATGTTTACCCGTAACTGGGAGGCAGAGATCCGTCGACCCTGTGAGGGAGAAGACTGGAATGGGACCTCCAGGGTAATTCGTTACTCGGATTCACTGAGACGTTGACCCTGTAGGTGCGCAGATAGTAGTGGGAGCTGGAGGATTACACGTAACTGGGAGTCAGAGAGGCAAACGCCTGCTGCTTAATTGCGTGCACTGTATTTGAAAGAAGTATTGGAGTCGTCACAGAAAAAGGTTCAAGGTCATTGGCTGATAACTCACCGTTATTAGAGACTTTCTGTAAATCGTTCTAAGTTAGCAAATTTATTTCTTCAACTTCTGAAAGAAGGGTTGAACTCAAGTAAGAGAAATAAGTGAAACACTGAGCCAGTATCATGAAGAAAACTCAGTACGTCATAGCTAGAGAAGATATTTAACCCTATTTGTATTTTCGTGGTGACTTCATCTTTATTATTTAATTAAGGAACACTCGACATGTCACAGTTTAAGACATGGCAGCACATGCTTATTCAATGGAAGATGTGTCATGTTACTTTGTGAAGTTTACCTCTTTGCTAGTGTTGCAGATGAACAGTGATTCTTACAGCTAAGACAACGACTGGACAGCACAGGCAGAGCGAGGATTACCCTGCATAAATGACGGCCTGGAAGAAGGAGTGGATTGGGTGGTCAGTCAACCGAAGATAAATAGTCAGGTAGAACAGGAATAGTCTAATGTTCCACTTGCAATTCAGTTTTCTGGCTTGGAAGTTGATGGAGGTGCTGGCTGCTCAGGTGAGTGCAGTCAGAGCCACGTTTGTGGAACCACAAGCAAGCTAACTGCACAGGAGGGAGGGAGAAGGAATGAGAAGCATTAGTCAGAGGTGATTCAGTACATAGAATAAGATGTAAGAGTTCCTGTGACTGTCAGTGTGATTCCAGGATGGTGGGGTCAAGAATGCCACTGTATCGTTAGGACATTCGTCTGGAGTACAGTGATCAGCCAGACTTCATGGTACACATTGGTTGGAATGGCATTGGCAGAAAATGCGAATTCATCTGCAAATCAGAATTCAGGTAGCGAGGTGGCTCGTCAGCAATCAGGACCCCAAACATAGCAATGTCGAGAGTGTGGTGCTGGAAATGCACAAGACAGGCAGCATCCAATGAGCAGGAGAATTGACAGTTCAGACATTAGCTCTTTTTATGCCAGAAACTTTGAATCTCCTGCTCCTAATCTGCTGTGCTTCTCCAGCACAACATTCTCGACTCTGATATCCAGCATCTGGATTAGTGGTGCTGGAAGAGCACAGCAGTTCAGTCAGCTTCCAGAGAGCAGCGAAATCGACGTTTCGGGCAAAAGCCATCGGCATCCCTCACTTTCTCCTCAAATGGGGCAATTACTGGAATGCTCCCAGTGACGTGTACAAGTGAGAACAGAACACGGAGTTTAAGGTAAATGATGCAGCAGGAAGTGTGTCAGATTTGAGGGACAGTGGTACTGGTTCTGGGGAGGTCTTAAACGCTTCCAGATAGTTGGGGTTACAAGTGACAGAGCGAGAAATGAATTAATTGTGGGGTATTTGCCAGAGATCAGAAATAAGTTTCTGTACGGAAACCGAAAATGAATAGTACAGGGGCTTACACGGATTCACAAAATACTTAGATATGCAGCTGGTACTAACTTACAGCAACGAAAAAATCCGTGTAAGATGAAGTAAGGAAGAAAGTCTAAACTTCTGTACCCTGCATAGACGGGAAAACCTAAAGTGTGGGGAGTTAGAGATGCAGATTAGTGTGTGAAAATCTGATATACTGATAACAGAGCTGGCTCGAGGAATGGAAGGACTAGGTGAGAAGCATTGCTGGGCAAAAACTGCTCTGAAACGAAAGAAGAGAACGAAAGGATGAAAAATAAAAGTATTGGTTTCGATTCACATTAGTTAAGCAGTCCAAGAGAGAAAGGATCCGTTCAAGGACAAAGTGAATTTGACTGGAACTACATCACAAAAAGTGTACATTTACACTGACATACCGCCTTCAGGAACCAGCCATTGCAAAAGATGGAGATAGTAAATATGCAGAGCCTTTTGATAACGATAACAGTACTACAAATTATTCGCATTCAGAAAGTTAAATTATCGAGATATTAACTGGGATTCTGATCGTCAGCGGGGTGAAGGGCGAAATTGCCTGAATTGCATGGAGGAGAGCTGGCGACAGAAGGACGTGTCCAACATAAGAAAGCATTCACTGTTCGACCTGGTTCTTGAGAAAGATGTCGGCAAGTGAATACAGTGTCAGTCGCGAATGTTTTGCGGCACAGCGATCATTTTATCGTCAAGTTCAGGATGATGGCAGAGAATGATATGCGATCATTGAGACGGAGAAGAAAAATAGTTGACTGAGAGCAGCATTCAATAGGATCAGAATGAAGCTAGGAACGTTTGACTGGAAATTCAATTTGGTCAGAAAATGAAAAAAACTGAACAATGGGCTCCCTTATAACAGGAGATGTTATTGTCCAGTAGTGAATGGTCCCTCGAGTAGGATAGGAAGGATAAATAAAACAAAGCTCTCTGGATGTCAGAGAAGAACAAACAAATCAATGTCAGACACAAAATAGAATTGTGAACCAGGAGGAATTCTGAAAGTTCACAGTGTTTAAAGATGGAGTAAGGCTGATTTGAAACGAGAGAGATTATTTATATCTGGAAAGAAGTTCTCTGCGAGTCGTTCGGATACACTTGGATGCTTTATAGATACATTTTCAGTGACAACATTCAAGAGGTAATTGGAGGTTTATTGATAAAAAAAAATAACGCGTTAGGATATGGGGAAGAATGAGATCATTACTCAGCAGAGTTCACTTCAAGAGCTGGTATAACCTTGAGCAGCCAGATGACCTCCTGCTGATCCATAAGACGCCTGTGTCGTTCAGTGTGATGTCCTGAGAGTTCTGCAAATCCAGTGGTATCTTGTCTCTGTTTCCGAAATGATCCTTACCATATATCTTGTACTTCCTGCGGTGGCATGTTGGCTCAGTGGCTCAGTGATTAATACTGATGCGTCACAGTGCTATGAGCCTGTGATCGAATCCAGCCTTGGGCGACTGTTTGTATGAATTTGCATATTCTCTCCCTGTCTGCGTATGCTTCATCTCTGGTCTCCTCAGTGATTTACAGATTGGGTAAATTGATCATGCTAAATCTCCACTGGTATTTCGGGATATGTGTGTTAGGTGCTTTAGTCAGGAGTGCATGTAGAGTTAGAGGGCAGTGGAATAGGTCTGAATGGATGGATTTTCGGAGGATTGATCTGGACCTCTTGGGGAAAGTGGTCTCTTTCCATTCTGTCGGGTTTCTAAAATTTTCTGCTATCTGCATAAGCCTATGCGACTCTCTGTAACTCGTATAGGCAATACGACACTTATTTCACTGGAATCTCCTCCAGCATCTAAAATCCCCCCTCTCTACGTAATATTTCTCAAATTCTAACAGCTCTCCCATTCGTTGTAACTACTCAATTCAGAGAAACTTCTCAATCCTTGCAATCTCGTCCAGTCTACGTAACCATCAAACGTCACAAACGTGCTGTTACCTTGACAAATCTCATTATCTCCATGACCTCCTCCAGCCACTACAGTGTTCATTGTATCCACAACATTGTCCAACGCATACACCTACACCCATCATTTTTTTCTAATCCCTACATTTTCTATTTAGTGTCACCTAATCCAAAGGCTAACTAGCTGTGGAACGTCCTCCACACCCTGCTGCGTTCCCGATTCTGTAAGTACCGTCTGCGCCTACATGGCTTCGTCACACTGCAACCTACACATCGTAAATCCATCCCGATTTGATGAAGCAGCAAGTGCCTCATGATCTGAATCTCAATACGGACGGGATACCATATTATCAGACAATCATTCCGAAGAGTGTGCATCATTGTCAATTAATCTGTTCTGAGGCAGTGTCTCACTATAACAGGATCAGAAATTAGGGAATGCTACACGATTAACTGAACAATACTGAGATACTGCAGTACTGTAGGTCAGTCAGTACGGTGATTTCTGAAGTTTTCCTCAGCTCGGCTGTTTCACTGTCCTTCACAATCAGAGATGAAACTCAAAATGTGCGGCCCAGCCTCACTTCTGACCCTTAAGCAATGACACACCGCCTCAGTATTGACACTGCTAGAAAAAAAGCACTGCCTCGAAATCGAAACTCAAACAGTGAGACACTCCCAGCGAACCTGTGATGAATCTCCAATGTCTCCGTACTGAGCATGTAGCACGACCTCAATTCACGCTCAGGTATTATGAGGAACTGGCTCATGATTTGAGATCTGGCAACAATGCTCTCCTGCAATTCGGACCCTATTACAATGAGGTACAGCCCCAGTATTGAATGTGTGACAATGATGCACTCTTTTAGTTCTGATCCTATATTGCATTAGAAAAATAGTGAGACTTTCAGTATATTAGACAATTGGAGCAGAGAATATCAAAATCGGAAATTAGGAGAAGGGAATCATTAAACAGAAGCCATATTGTGTCACCTGTAAATTGGTGATTCTGTTCATCGCACAAGTGAATGAAAATAATTGAGCAGGGCACGCAGAGGTGTATCAAGGAACGACTAAATGGGAGAATTGATACATGTACCAATAATTGTAGAATTCATGCACTTGTCATTACATTCAAAGTGGGAGACTGGGGCAAGAAAATACTCAATGGAAGAGTTGGTGCTGTTCGGGTTTTGTGAAGGATTGGTAAATGGGAAAATTGGAGCAGGACACCAGAGCCAGATCATACAATCGTAGAAATATACAGCATGGAAACAGACCCTTCAGTGCAACTTGACCATGCCTGAATGAAAGATTTTTTTTCGCTGTGGACCATTAAATTTCAGAATCATTGCAAGGAACTCCCAAACGGAAAAAAAAAAAACGAAAATTGGACACGGCTTATCTGAATAGGAGAATTTGAACAAGGAATTAGGTTTTGAGAGGATTGGTGCAGTGGAGCAGTAATGGGGTGAATTGGAGCAGGACAACGTTGAGTGGGAGAGTCAGAGGAGGGCAATACCAAATGTGAGAATTGGGCTTTGGCACCCCATCACTTATCAGACAATCCTGTTGCAGTGACCCTCTGTCAGTGACGGATTCATGTGATTGGATTCAAAAAGCTAATTTTACGTACGGCCGAGAATGACAGGGTGTTATGGTTAGCACGCATCAGCTCCATTCAACAGGTAAATCATTGCACGTTCTGATATACAGTAAGAGTATGCCACACATTCAGATAGTCATTCCTGAGATTTTGCACCTCTGTCAGTTTAGCCAGGTTGCCTCACTGCCAGAGGTCAGTCCTGAAGCTGTCCCTCTTTGTCGGAGGATCACAAGAAAGGGATTTCCTCATTGTCAGATGGTCAACAAAGAGACAATACTCATCTTAGCACGGCCAGATGTGAGCGAGTGTGACATTGTCAAAGGGCTGAACTGAGACAGCCCATATTTGTCATTTCTGTGTGTGTTAGTAACATAGATTCATCCTGAGCTAGTGCTTCATTGTACAGACGTCAGAACTGAGAGGGTGCTAACAATAATAAGGTCAGTACTGAGATTTGTTTTATTGTTCATTCTCGGGATGATAGCGTCGCTGATTAGGTAGCATTTATTTGACATACCAAATTGCGCTGAGAGTAGTTAAGTGTTAACTACATTACTCTGGGTCATGGAGTCACGTGAAGGCCAGACCAGGTAAGGATGGTAGCTTCCTTCCCTGAAGGACATTAGTGATGCAGATGGTTCCTTTCAACAATCGACAGTGGGTTCTGGTCATCATCAGACACTTGTTTCCAGATGTTTATTGATTTCAAATTCCACATTCTCCAATGGTGGGATTCGAAGCCGGGTCCCAGAATATTATCTGGTATTCTGCATTAAAAGTACAGCAATAATACCACGGAAACATTGCAGTTCTGTCCCAAGAAATGCACAAGGCTGAGGTAATGCCTTATTGTCAGAGTTTTAGTCCTCAGAGTGTGCCTCATGGGCATAGGGTCTGTTCTCAGGCAGAATTTCACTGTAATAATAATCCATGGAGGGAGTGCTACTCGATAAGACGGTCTGTACTGCGGGATGAGAACTGGCAAAGTGTCAGACTGAGGGAGTATCTCACTTCTTGGAGAGTCAGTCTTCAGTAAATCGTCCTTATCAGAGAATCAATACTGAGGGATGGCCTGACAGTCAGAGGGTCTGTTCGGATGCACTGCCTTAATGTAAGGGAGACATAATTGAGAGAATGGAGGGTCTGTACTGAAATATTGCAGCACTGTCATCAGATCAGAATTGGGGGACTACCTTATTGTTAGAAGATCAGTTTGAGGAGGTTCCTATTTGTGAAGAGTCAGAATTTAAGGTAGACTCATTCCTGACCCACGAATCGTGCGGCCCTTCTTTATTTTGTGTATGGCACACCAAAATGGGCAATTGCTCCAGTGCATCCGCAAATGGGGAAAAAATGCCACAGGTTGTCAGTAAATAGAAAATTTGGGGAAATGCTCCAAAATTAGAGACTTGATGCAGAGAAACATTCGACGAATTGGTACATCATTAAAAGGCCGAATTGGTGCAGTTGTCGCCAGACTGTGAGAATTCTCGCAGCCGAAGAATCATTGCACGAAAAGACTAAATGGAAGAATTGGGCTAGAGCACAGGTGAATAGAAATAAATTAGAGCAGGACATCAGGTAATGGGAGAATTGGGGAAGGACATCTCCGAAATGAAGAATTGGCACATGTTGGAACTAATTTTCAGAATTGGGCCAACGCCCCACTCCATGGAGGTAAACATTGAATACTAAAATTAGGCATGAGTAAATGGGAAATTTGCTGCAGCGAAGCGTGAAATGGAAGAATTAGTGCAGGGCATATAGAAATACTGTTGAACAGTTGGTGTATGGTACCAGCAAATTAAAGAATTGCTCTAAATGGTGCGAGGGGTCAATAATGCAGAACAATGGAACAAAAGGAAATGGGCAAGGTGGGAAAGGGCAACAATAAATCCTGACCCTCTTAGTGCAAGCAGTCCTTCAATTATTTCCCGTGAGCCACTGCCTCAGTAATGATCTTCTTCCAATGAGACACTCGTTCAGGACTGACCCTCCAACAGCAGCATTGAAAACAGCCCACCGATAGTTATGCACTCCCGCATTTTGGACACACAAACAGCGAATCACTCCTTCCATTTAAAAAAGAACTTCTGATTACGCTGCAAGACCTCAGGACAATCTAGTAATTGTGTGGCGCTTCCTTAGTTCTGAAACTTTGACTGTATGTCAGTGCCACAGTATTGACATACTTGGAAAGAGACACAGCTCAGAACTGACACTTCGACAACGAGGCAATCCCCCACTTCTGACTGTACTGAAATGAGTCTCGACCTCAATTTTGACCATCTGACGTAACCAAAAAATCGTGCTGCACTCCTTCAGTTCTGACCCCATTGCAGTCAGACAGCAGCTCAGTATTGACACAGTGATAGAACTCTAATCCCTCAGTTCTGACCATTTGAAATGACACGCTCTCTCTCTCTCTCTCTCAATGTGTGGCACGCACTCAAGTCTAATCACTTGAAATGCGAGGCTGGCTCATAATGTCTCCGCTGACAATGAGATAATGGCTCAGTACTGACCATCTGATAATGAGGCGTCTCCGCCGAATTCACCCTCTGACAGTGCAGAACTCCCTCGAAACGAAACTTTTGAATGGGTGGCACTGCTTCAATTCTGATCACCTTATGACAACGCATTCTTCCATTATTGAACCACTGACAATATCACATTACAAAGAAATGACTTTCTTATAGAGTGCAATATGTCAGTCCCAACCTTCCAATCATGTAGCATTCGCTCAGTTCTTACGGCATTAAATTCAGGTACAGCCTCAGAACGAAACATCTGACAAAGAGGCACACTCTTACGAAAGAATATCTGACACTAAGGCATTCCCATAATTTTCAGCCTCTGCTAATGAGGCCCAAACTCAGAAGTGACGTTCTGACAATGAGGCAGCCCTTCAACACTGGCCCGCTGATAAAGCTGTCATGCTGAATATTGATCATCTAATTGTGAGGAGCACCCTCACCTCCGAATGTCTGACGTGAGTCATCCATAAAGACTGCAGCCTCATAGTTAGGCCCTCCCTCAGAACTGAGTATCTGCCAACAGGGCCCTGTCTCATAACAAATTGTCTGATAATGAGGCACAGTCTTCGGAATGAAACTCTGAGAATAAGGTACACCATCTGAATGTTTTGTGAGGGATCCATCTCTACTGGCTCTCTCGTTGTCATCTGCTGTTGGTACCAACAATTCAATGAGTAGCCCACCCTTAATCTTGATCCTCAAGTAATGAGGTACAGCCTCAGAATGAAACCGCTATTTTGATGTACTCCCTCTGGAATGAGGCTCTAATAGAGTTTCTCAGTACTGAACTACGAATCATGTACCACATCCGATATTCAGACTTTTGCATTATGAGGGATCGTCTCGGGATTGACGTTCTAACAATCAAGCAATCCCGCAATTCTGACCCTCTCACAACGAGGGACACCTGCAGTGCTGAAGCTCTCACTGTAGTTCAAAAAATCAGTACTGACCTTCTGAAAGAGTTACAAATATCTCAGTACTGAAACTTTAATAGAGTGGCAGTCTCCCAGTTCCTGCCCTTTTCCAACGAAATATACTGCATCAGTATTGACCCATTAGTGCTGCACTGCACGAATTATCCCATTATCTGAAATATTGAAGCACAGTCTGATTGTCAGATATCAGGGAATGCCTTATGGGATCGATGGTCAACAACGGAGCAGTACCTTATGACAAGAGGTTTAGAACTGAGGGAGTGTTGCATGATGACGGGGAAAGTACTGAGGTATTGCATATGGGACAAGTGGTGCATTGAAACACTAAAGAAGTGAACTGTAGCAGGAAAATCCAAAATGAGGCTATTAGAGTTGGGCACTACGAAATGGGTGAATCAGTCAATCTGAGAATTGGTGTAGGGCAACGCTGATTTGAACAATTGGTGCAGGGCATCAGTCATTGAGAGGACGTGCAGGGTGCCAATTATGTACGGAATTCGAGCACTGAACGCGAAATGGGAGAACACGGGCAGGGAATCTGTAGTTGGGGAAATTTTGCAAAGGAGTAATGGAGAGTCGGTCTTTTGCATTACATGAAAAAAAACTGTCCGTAGTACACCGTCCTGTGGAAGATGTGTATCAGGGGGCAAAGAAATGGGAGAATTGGGGCAAGACAATACTCATTGGGAGAGTTGGTGCTGTTCAACAATAAAAGGAGGATTTGTGCAGTTGTGGTAATTTCAAGATTTGTTGCAGGCAACATCAAAATTGGAGAATTCAGGCAGCTGACCACTGAATGGAGTAAATGTTGCAGGGAAATGCCTCAGTACCTGGGGGCAGTCGAAGAATTGCCAAGGTCGCCAGAGATCAGTGGAGCCTGACGCGATGCGTGTGTATACAGTTTAATTTTCCTGTTAGTTCTGATTTCCTTCAGCTCCTGGAGGCAGTCGGAAACATCATAGGTCACGAGGGAACAGCGGAGCCTGTCAGGATACCTGAGTAAACAGTCTAAATTTCTTTTTCGATTCGCTTTTCTTCAGTTCCAGGAGGCTGTCGGAATGGTCGCATATTTGTTTGTTGGTTTACCCAAATAATCTAACCGGGTAGAGTCTTCCACACATCCACCCCCTCTAATCAACAAAAAAAGCTCTGTGCGTCGATTGGTAAGGTGACAAACATATTCTTCCGTGATTTTTTTTCACCAGTGTATTTGGGAATTTAGAATAGCTGGAATGCAGGTTACGGCAGTTGAATGTTCCTTCTGCAGTATTGTAGGTAAGGCTCAACTCTCGTGTTCCTGCTGACTTCATTCATCGGAAGTGAGCCCAACTCCAGCTTCTCGAGAACCGTGTTAGGGAACTGGAGCTGGACGAACTTCCTATATTCTGGATGCGGAGGGGATTTTTGCGAAGAGTTACAGGGAGGTAATTACTCCATAGCCACGTGAAGAAGGTGGATAGGTTACAGTCAGGGGTCTGAAAGGGAATCAGCAGACAGTGCAGGGATCTTCTTTTGTCGTCGACAATCATAGTTTCTTGGGTATTGTTTTGGGGGATGACTTACCAGGGTTAAGCAATTGTGTGCAGGTCTCTGGCGCAGAGTCTGTCCCAGTTGCTTAGAGGTGAAGGGCGAAGAGAAGTAGAACTTATGTCTAGGGGGACTCCATATTTAGGGAGATGATAGGAGGTTTTGTGGGAACGAGAAGGACTCATGATTGATGCGTTGTCTCCCAGGTGTCAGAGTTCGTGATGCCTCTGATCATGTTTTCGGGATCCTTAAGGGGGAGGGGGAGGGGGAGGGGGAAGCAGCCGCTAGTCGTGGTCCACAAAGGCACCAATAAAATTGATAGGAAGAAAGGTGGAGATCTGAGGCAGAATTTCAGACAGGAGTGGAAACTGAGATCTGGTACAGAGTTTTACCTCTTGGTTCTCACCCATAACACGTGCTAGTGAAGTTAGGAAAAGGGGCAGCGCAGAGCTGCACATGTGGCTGCTGGGATGGTGCATGACAGAGGGTTTTGGATTCGTTGATTGTTGGAGAGCTTTCTGGGGAAGGTCGGACCTCTGCAAGCAGGGTGGTCTTCGCCTGAACCACACGGGCACCAATATCCTGGTTGGGGACATTTGCTAATGCTCTGCGCTGCTGATTAAACCAGTGCAACAGAGGGATGGGGTACTGTGTTGTAGTTCCAGTGTCCAGGAGGTTAAATGTAGTGAGCTAATGGATTGGCTTACCACGCCGGGAGGGGACAGTGGCAATCAGGATGTTGAAGTGAAATGTTTGTAGTTCAATGCAAGGAGCATCCAGAATAAGGTGGATGGTCTTGCAGTGTGGGTTGGTACCTGGGATTTCGATGTTGTGACTATTTCAGAGACATGACAAGTGGAGGGACAGGAATGTTTGCGGCAGATTCTGGGACTTCGATGTTTCAGTAAGAACAGAGAAGACATTGAAAGAGGCGGGAGTGTGACATTATTAATCAAGGGTAGTATGACAGCAGCTAAGGTAACGTTTACCGACTCATTCACTGAGATAGTTCGGGCTGAGGTTACGATCAGGAAAGGAGAGGTTACCCTGTTGGGAGTTTTCAATAAACCTCCGAATTCTACCAGGGATGCAGAGGAAAGGATAGCAAGTATGATTCTCCATAAGCGCGAGATTAAGAGAGTAGTTGTTATGGGGGAATTTAACTTCACCAATATTAACTGGGAACGCGAAATTTCAAGTAGATTAGTTTATTCAGTTTTTGTTCAATGCGTGCAGGAGGGTTTTCTGCACACTCTGCGGACAGGGCAACAAAGGGAGATGCCATATTAGATTTGCTAGTTGGGAATGATCCCGGCTAAACATTAGATTTGGAGATAGGTGAGCACTTTCACGATAGTGACCATACTCCTGTTATGTTTACAATGGCAATGGACAGGGATGGGTATAACCGCAGGGAAAAATGAATAACTGGGGAAAGAATGAAATTGTGATGCGATTATTCAAGATGTAGGATGCAGAGGATGTGGAAGGCAACTGCAGTGATGGACACACTTGAAATGTGGAGTTTGTTTAACGAACAGCTACTGCGAATCCCTGATAAGTATATACATATCAGGCAGCGAGGTAGGTGTCGAGCGAGGGAACCATGGTTTACCAAAGAAGTTGAAGATATTGTCAAGACGAAGAAGAAGGCTGATGTGGGAATGAGGCGAGAAGTATCAGTTTGGCGTTTGAGAATTATACGTTATCCAGCAAAAAGATCTAAAGACTGGGCTTAGCAGAGGCAAGAGGGGGCATGAGACATTCTTGGCTGATACAATAAAGGAAAGAGTTCAGACATTCTATTGGTATATCAGGAATAAAGTAATGGCGAGAGTACGATTAGGGCCGTTCAAAGATAATCGTGGAAAATTGTGTGTGGAATCTGATGTCATGGAGAAGAGCTTAATGGATATTTTTCGTCACTATTCACATTGGAAAATGGCAATGTTAGTGAGCATACGGAGATATAGGTTCGAAGATGAGACGAGATTGAGATTAAGAAAATGGATGTTTTCGACATTTCAGAAGAGCCGATAATAAATAAAACACCTGGGCCGGATGGAATTGATCTTCGGATTCTTTGGCAAGCCGGGGAAGAGATTGTAGCGACTTTGGCTTTGACCTTAACGTCATAATTGTCGACAGGATTATTGCCAGAAGAATGGAGGTTATCAAATGTTGTTCCCACGATGTAGACGTGGAGTCGGGACAATCCTACTTAGCATAGGCAAGTGAGCTAAATCTTAGTATGTAAGTAAGATTTTAAGGATCCCGAAAACACGATCAGAGGCATGGAAGTAAGATTTTGGAAAAGTTTATAAGATATAGAATATGAAATCATGTTGTAAGAAATAATCTGATTAGGGATACTCAACACCGTTTTATGAACACCGTCGTGTCTTACTAACCTTATTGAGTTTCTCAAAAAGGTTCAAAAAAGCACTTGGATGAAGGCAAGGTGGTTGATGTGCATGTGGACTTGAGTAAGGAGTTGTAATGTCCACACAGTCGGCCATTGCACAAAATATGGAGTTTCGGGATTAGAGGTGATTCAGCGGTATGGATAAAAATTGGTAAACTGAAAGAAGAAAGAGATTGGTGGTTGATGGAAATTGTTCATCCTGTAGCTCCATTACCAGTGGTGTGCCGAAACGAAATGTGCTGGACCCACTGCAGTTTGACATTTTTATAAATGATCTGGATGTGGGCGCAGAAGGATGGGTCAGTAAACTTGCAGATGACAGTCAGTTAAACAGAGTTGTCGATCGTGCCGAAGGGTGTTCTGTGTAACAGAGTGACACGTATAAAAATCAGAGCAGGGCAGAGAAGTGGCAAATTGAGTTTAATACCGAAAACTGTGAGGTCGTTCACTTCAGAAGAGGTAACAGGAATGAAGAGTACTTGGCCAATGGTAGCATTCTTGGCAGTGTAGATGAACAGAGAGATCTCATTGTCCAGGCGCCTAAGGCCATGAAGGTTGCCACGCTGGTTGATAGCCGTGCTAAGAAGGCACATTATGTGTTATCGTTCATTGATAGGTGGAATGAATTTCGGAGCCACGAGGTCATGGTTCAGCTGTACAAGACAGTGATAAAGCTGCACCTGGAGTATTGCGTGTAGTTCTGAGGAATCAGAGTTCAAGGACATTTATCAGGTTGTTGTCTGGTGTGGAAGAAAGGTCTTACGTGGAAAGGAGTCAGCGACGTGCTTTCATTATTGCGCCTATTTTCCCCCAAAAACTGTTATTCCCTCGATTCCATACTTGCAAAAGAAGGTGGAGTTTGCACCATAGTCAAAGGTAAACGCATTATGGGGGTCACTGATCTCATTGAAAATATTATTAGACATGTACATAATATCTGCACGTTCGTCAGTCAAGGAATGAAGTTGCAGGTTGGGGGGATTGAGGTTTTAGCTCATGGTAAAACTGGCTGATCAATTTGGATGTATATACTGCTATTGTTTAAGACGGCCTTTTTGTTGGCATTGTTATCGTTTAGTTTATTATTGCTAAAGTATAATCTTCTATTGACAGCATTGGTTCCAGCCAGAAAGTGCTTCTTCTCCACGTACATGAAGCTGTGGAAGCGCCATTGCCTGCCCCTCGTCCCTCCCCAGTGGAGGAGAAAGTGTGCCAATATCTGGTTACCATTCAATTGGATTAATCTGATCAGTATCCTCACATTTATAGTGTGGTCATGGAATGACTAAAGCGGGTAGATGAGGATTTAGAATCTTGACTTAGGCTGTTGTCAGGAGCAACAAATCTATGCAAGCTTTTATTAACCACAAAACGTTTTTAAGTATAGAGTCACATAACAAAATGGCTTCCGGTTAATACTGTGCTAAAATGTTTGAAAGCTGCGTTCCTGCTTTGCTAAGCTAGCTGAATTAAAAGGTAAAGCAGACAATGGAGTCTTCAGAATATAAATAATAAGGCATTAACTGAGCACCTTGGCTAACCTTGAACCACAGGTATGAGACAATAATGTGCGTAAGTCAATACTGTTACCCAGGAAATATCATTTGATTAACCTGCTATCCATTATGTCACTCTATTAAATTTCATTGGTTTTCCTCTGTAATTAAGATTATACCGTCTCTTAAGAGCCACATAAAATTGTTTATTGTTCAAATTCGATTTTGCAGGTTTCTCGAAGGAACACGGAAGCTGTTAACTTCTGTGTTGTTGGACAAAACTGTGCCCTGTGATGTAATAAACTGTGAAACATTGCTGAAGCAGATCGTACTCCTGGTGATTCTTTTGAATGATCGCCGAACCAAGGGGCCCCTCCCGGGGTTCTAGATCTTCAACTTTGTAAACTTCGCAGGGGCAACACCATGCACACTACACACGACATCATCAACTTCCACATTTACTTCAATCCAGAACACATTGCAAAATGTTCATGCTGATTGAATATATAAGAGTGTAATCAAAAGATAAATTAAAATTCACAGTTAAAATTATAAATTCAAAATATGTCAGAACCGGCTTTGCAATGTCAGAAGAGCATGCTCCAGCCATGCAAGTCAGAAATCTAATCCCTCATTCTTCCCCGTGAATTCACAACATCTACACAGCTACTTGTTCGATGGATCCACTTAGAAGCCTGCGTGAAGGAGCATGCAGTCCGACATACCGACTCTAGTAACCGTCCACTCTTTGACATTAAGCTGAAACTGGAGCTGGACATTCCAGAAGTGACAGCCACGGAGTAAGAATGATCGACTTGGAATTTTCTCGTGTATATTCACCTTTGTCTTCATCATGGTATTAACATTTAGGATATGTATGTATCGTCAAAGTCTTACAAGCAAATCCCTGCTCTCTCATTACAGAGAGAAGTGACTGATGGCGGTTTGAACTGAGGCTACCATACCCCAGGCGAGGGAATAGATTGAGAAGGAGAACGCTACATTGTAACCTCCAGCCAATGATTAGAATTGAGTCCAAACTGTTGACATCACACTGCTCTGTAAACCAACAATCCAGCCAAATAAAAACTAAACTGATTCCCAAAGTTTAACGTGCATTTATGCATACGCACGAAAAGGCAGAAAATAATGCGTAAAGGATACATGAGTGGGCAAATGGGATGAGTTTGGAACGGGACCGTTCAATGTTCCACGTCCATGTTGAAAACTTTTGATTGAAACAACACCGAACGATAAGTCTTTGGGAAGTATAAGTGGCCATTCAATCAGTGTCAGCTGCTCACCGTTCTACAGCGTCATGGCTCGTTTAAAATATCAGTGAGTCCCCAGACCCCAATCTCACTATAGATGAATAGCATGGGAATCTGAAATGCAAAGACAAATATATTCAACGTGAGAAAAGTAAATAATTAAATGGAGAATAATTTTGAATTACCCTGTCAACAATGCAGATTTGTCCAATTGGCAGTCGTTTCTGCTCTAATTCTTCTCCGAAAACGTGGATTACATGGTGAGGAAACCCTTCTTGTCAGCAGCACCAACTGGAATTCCAGACGACGGGAATTGATGACGAAGCTGTTCCACAGAACATCATTGATTCGTGGAAACCGGAAATGAACGTAGACTCGAGCCGACAACCATTGCATTTGCAACTCCTGAGAAGTCCAACGCGTTTTCTCTTGCGACACAGTGCCCACTCCGGTTCTGTAATCAGAAACTTTCAGCACAGAAAGTTTCCCTTCGCCCATTGTGTTCGCGTCTTTCATCAATCATCTGTCTTTCCACCAGGTTAATAAGGACTGTTTGAAATATTGATCAGAAGTCTGCGTCGTCTTTTTGTTTTAAGTACTCATGAATAATCCCACATGGTCATCCTGTGCTTCTGAAAGCTCATCATTTGCTTACCCAGGAATCGGATTAGCTGTTTTGTTGGCTGTTGGCTGTTTTGCTGGTTTATAAAACAATACGATGCCGACAGCGTATGTTCAATTTCCATCAATGGCTTGATCATTACAATAGATGATTCTCCTTCTCAACCTTTGCCATTGGCTGAGAAAATTGGAAGCAACGATGGAAAGAAAGCGTGATCCTTTAAATTATAACAATTCAATTATCATTTCAATAAGGTTTCGACGACGGGTTCCAATTCCTGATACATAATTTACTGTGGTGTCGACTATTCAGGAATTTCTGATGAGATGAATTGACAGTATTTAATTGTAGTTAGAAATTATATAAAGCTGGCGAGATACAACGAACTGTAACGTCAAGCATCGTTGAAAACAACGATGAGAATGGTATTCGACCCCAAACGGGTACGAGACAATACAAATGCACGTAGCTCATGTCCTTAGACAACAGCGATATGCCAGGCATGTGATATAACTCGTGTTTATCTTGCTTCTGTAAGCAGAAGCAGAGCAGCAGATATTTGTCTCTGGTGTGAGTGAAATGATAAACAGAGCATAGTTTCAGGCGTATGTTGTGACTTCTGGGTTACTCCAACTGTGACACATGGTGTCCACGAGCTGAACACAAATAAAGAAAGGAATTAATGATAAGATATGTTGAATCAGATTGTGTGAAGAACTCAAGGCGATGGAATGAAAAGCCCCGTGACAGCGGGAGTGCAAGATTCTCTGCAGGTAATTGTTATCCAGGCTTGAGGAAAGTGCACAGTGCAGTTCCCAAGACGCAGTGGTAGGATCACCTCTCTTTGGGAAATATATTAACGAACGAAAGATCGCAGAAATCACAAGAACTGAAGTGTTTCACGGTGTCTATTTCGCTGAATATCGTTTGCTTTCATTTTCCTGTATCAGATGTTCAAACAGCATTCATGAAAGCGTCTGTGGATGCAGCTTGATCTCGTCACCTTGGCACTTCACATGCCTGTATGTATATGTCTTCTTGCGATACTAATTGAACCCTTACTGTGATTTTTTAGCGCATGTTATGAGGAAAATGTGGGGACGTCAATCATTGCTGTTATTCGGTTTCGAGCTGAGGTTGCTGCAGCCACAACGCAGAGTGCTAACTATATCCGAGCAAACCAACGCACAATGAGGTACCAGGTAAAGTGAAATGCGTGCATTGTTAGAGGCACTGTCATGAGCAACATCCTCTCCTCAGGAAAGGAACACTTACTAAGTAGCAGACAGAGATCAGACAACACAGAATGGGGAGAAGCTTTCCAACGTTACGTTTTTGTCAGAGCACAACCTTCAATGCATGTATAATACGTCATTGAATTAAAACTTCTTTTTACAGCAGCGGTTACCTCACGCAAAGGAATAACCACTGGTGCAGACGAAAACATAATCTCAATTCCAGTCCCGAAATCAGTGACCTCAGTGCCCCAGCATCCTATATGTTCAGGACTAATCTGATTCCACACTAAAACCCATTCCGGCCTCTGCATGATGAATTTTAAACGGCTTGGTTACATAATCTCTTTCCACCTGCCTTAAAAATATTGAAGAACTCCACAGGATACAGCGGAGATTTCTGAGGTTGTTACCAGGGCTGGATAAGATGTTGCTCTGCGGATTTCTTGGTTAGGCTGGGATTGTTGTCCTTGGAACGAAGGAGGCTGAGGGAAGATTTAAAGTCATATAACATTAATAAAAAAACATATTCGTCGGGGACTTGACCTTGTAGATATGGCCTGTTGACTTCTCCTCGTAAGAGATTCGAGGAACAGGGAAACATAATCTTAGAAGAAGATGTTTCCCATTTAAGTTGGAAATAAGCTGGAATGTCGTTGCTCAGGTGCCAGTAAATCCGTGGATTCTTTTCCAACAGAGAGCTGTTGGGGCTTGATGGCTGAGCATTTCACAGTGACCTAAAAAGATGCTAAATCAGTTAATAAATGATCCATGTTTCCCCAGTTAAAGCAGAAGAATGGAGTTGAAGATTATCAGATTAATCAACACCTCATTGAATACTGGAGCAGACTCGATGACTGGAATCACCCATTTCTGCTTCTAAATTATTCTAACTTCCTTTTTCCGACGGCTTGATTTATTCTATATAATCAAAAATATTATGGATTTTTGTGAAGTGTTAATCACTATCTGATAATACAGAACAGTAATTAGGTGTATAATTCTATTTTAAAAATAAGTGCTATGACCTGGATATAAAAAGAGGCACTCCGCACACGACAGTTGTTTTTTATTGGCATGTGCACAATCTGTGGTTGATTAAAGCAACTGGTGATTCTTATATAGTTTCAAACTCAGTGATCATACAGACAATGTATCACTGCATGACTCACACAAGAGGAGGGTATAGCGTGAATGAAAATTCTATAAAATACCTGTTTCCTGTGATTTGTCTGACAATTCCTCTGTTGTACCATTTGTGATTAACTCCCCACCAGCATAACGAAGAATGTTTGGAATATTGATCAGAATCTTGAGCCAAATGTTGCTTTAAAATTCTCATCAACAATTCGGTTGGGCAATCGCGTTTTACTTGATTTTCCCAGTTCTCTCCCATTCAATGTAAGCTCATTGAATGTCAAGATGGAAGGAATGAAGTGCAAGAAAATCGTGTTCAATTTCACTATAAAATTTCAGTTGATATGTCAATGAAAGGAAGGAGGCAGTTTCGAAGTTTGTTGCAGTGTGAAGTGTTCAAGAATCCGTGGTGAAGTAAAATGACAAAACCAGGAGCTCCAATACCTGCAAACAGTGAGTGGTGCAAAGCAAAACGCTGCTTAAAATGGACGAGAGTGAGATGTGAACCCACACGTGAAAAGCACAGGGTATTAACAAACCATTTCCTTAACCTCTCAGCCACCACAACACAGGACCAAGGAGGCTTTTTTCCAGAGTAGAGGATGACATCTGATCTAGTCCACCTGCTGCATGGTTCGTTTGGAGGGTGAGAAATCTCCTCAGCAGGATTGAATTTACATCATTACATGATATCTTCAGTAGAATTACAACATCAGTAAAAACCAAGAAAATAACGTGCTCCTTTGAGAAAACAACTGTAATTGGTCCAATCCGGAAGAGAATGACAACGCAACAAGAAATTGCGACACGTTAATACCTTTGACTGATTATTTCTTCAGTTATTTTCCCGGTCATGCTTTGTAGCTCAGCGCAGTCCTTTCAGTCCTCTTCCAATGCATTTCGCACTATTAAAACTGAAGAACGAGGTCATTCACCGTCAGTCCCTCTCCTGAACGACTGAGCACAGATCTCGTTCCATTAAGAACCAATTCCATTGTGATTACTCTCGATGTAACAACACGGAGTCATTCTCCATCTGGATTTTAAACCAAGATCACAGTGCAGAAAGCTCAGTGTTAACCACGAGAACATTAAAGAAGCTGCTCCCAACCTGTGAATGTTGGCTCATTAGCCCTTCTTCTGTCTTATTCCTAATTAATTGTGTCAGTGAATTAAATCTGCCTCACAAAGTGTACAGAATTTCACTACTGTCCTTTTTACAGAATTCTCTCTTCTTACTCCAAAATGCTGGGGACACCCCGCAGCTCCAACGACATCTATTTGCAGAGAATGAAGTGAAGGATTCTGATTGATGACCTACCATGAAAAGAGAGAAAAGTGACAGACCAAGCCTGAAATTACTCCCGAGACTTGGAAAGTGGTCTGTGGGTGTTGGAGAAGGGAAGTACCAAAAATAAACTTAGTGACAGAGTAGAGGACAGGAGAGATTCATTATCAAAGAGCGAATCAATAAAACCAGAGGGGATATGTGGCTGGAACAAGTAAAGGGAAGATGATGAGAAAGCCCTCTGCATAAATCAGCTCTTTCTTTTCTCAGTATCCAGGATCACCAGATCACGTCAGTCCCACAATGAAAACTCACAACCATGTCCCTCCACTCCCGAGAACAAATATTTCATTGATCAAACCAAAACAGAACACACAGGAAGAAAGTTTTTCACTGTTTCTTGGAGAATCTTCAGGAGTACTGTCCTCATTTCCCTCCTGTAAAATTAGTAATCTGACCTGCCACGATTCCATTCTGTTTTCTGCAGACCCACTATCATCATTCTCTTAAAAAAAGTGAATTTTCACACTCGGTTGTCCTGAACAGTTTTATTAATGCCGAAGGCTTCATGGCATCTGACATTTTCAAAATGTCAAAATTCGTTGAATATCCGGCCCTTGCACTGTACTTGTGTTTCATTCCCCCACTGAAGTAAAGTTGGCTTTTTCTCTGGAACCAACAACTAGCACATTTGCAGAGCATCCGGAGAGCATTAACAATGTAACTGTAATGGATCTGTGAGATATAAATAAATACAAATATATGTACATATGTAATTATTTACATATTGACAATACATAGGCGGTCGTGCATATATATATATATATGTATATATATATATATATATATATATATATATATATATATATACATATATACATATAGATGATGGTGGTGGAAAAGCACAGCTGGTCAGGCTACAGTTTTCCTCACCCACGCTTTTCAACTCTGATCTCCAGCATGTGCAGCCCTCATTTTTTCCGAGGTCATACATATGGGTAACTTATTTAAATATCGTTTCCGGCAAATTTTGGATCCCAGCTGAAATATCAGACAGTTTGACAGATGGAGAAACGAACAGTTTGGATTTCATGCGTTCATATTTCAGCTGGATACGAGAAGGTGCACTCCACATAAATTTACGGTTAACCATTCTACTTTAGACTGGTTACTGACATAATAATATTTTGGATGGACTGTCAGCATTAACATTTGATATTGACGAAGAGCAGATGGGATGCACGAAGGGTAGTGAAGAAAATGAGGATGAGGAGGTTGCTCCAGCAGACGGAAACGTTTCAGACGAATCCTGCAACAGTGGAGGCATCATTAATTCAACTTTATGGAAAGAGCACAGAGGGGCACCTCAAAATAAAGGGGACACGTATAATGTAGGGTGGGTAGGAGCCGAGAGAAAGCAAGGTGTCCAATCACAGCAGACACCTGGCAGGAGGAGTTACTTTGAATGCACAAGGAAGGAGATACACGCTGGTTAAAAAAATGCTGGAAGACTAAGACATTATTTTCCACGTGGCAACTCTCCAGCCTTCTACTTCAGATCTGAGTTGAACAATTTAACGGTTTGACGCATCTTCACGTGTATTTACCCCAACGTCTGCACAAAAGGCTGTGTTGTCACAGGCTAGGATATCTCACACCATCCATTCTTCGCCACCAAATATCCACTAATACAGATTCATTCTCCCAGAATGATTGTTGTACCTTCCTTTGGCTCTCCACGACTTCTCCTTCTTTCGGCTCTATCTCCACTTGTCTTTTGTTTTTAAACCCTCCCTACAACCTACCTCCTGAGTTAAAATGTAACCTTTTTCTAGCTGTGGAAGGAAGTCACACAGAACTGGAAGCGTTAACTCTGATTTCTGTCTGCAGATACTGTCAAAATTGCTGCGTTTTTGCAGCAATTTTTGTGTTTGTTTCTGATTTCCAGAATCCTCGGTACAGTCAGTTCATTTTAATTTCACCTTGGTCTTTCTTTTTCGCATTACTGCTCACCACTGGTGAGGCTGACCCTGAGCAGCAGACATATACAAGAAACAGGAAGCACGATCCCTCGCTTTACTCTTACACTAGACAAACTGGATCACTGAGCTGGTTTACTGCAAAGACTGAAACTAAACTTTGAAATAATAAACTCTGATAAATGCAGTGATTAAAATTAGAAATAATTTAATAAGCGTTTATTCACATGGAAATTAAATTAACGTGATTAGCTCTGTGAGAGTGGCCGTGTGGTTGACGGAAGAATGCTTAATATTTTCAGGTGAATGATAACTTTATGAAATCATTTTATTATTCAGATCTGTTATGGTAAACTTGCACGGTGAACACTTTCAACTTCAAAAGCACAAATCATATTCCCACAAAGAAACTAACGGCCATGTTTTGTATCAACATGAACTTTACTCAACAGCATTCATCAGCCTGAATCAAACAATGTAATTATGATAGCATTGTGTTTTCCATCATTTTCTGATTTTGGAATGGCTGCAATATTTACACGCAATAAAATATAAGGAAAAGAAGTGTTTTAGAAAATTTGATTAAGTGGTTATTAAAAATATGGTTAGGTCCTCATGTTGTGGATAACGGGCTAGCAACGGATACAATGCTATTAAGGCATGCAGTGAAACTTAGCAGCGCAGCTGCAAAGATCCAACTGGAAATGCGGATGGGAATCACCACGTGGAGCGTGTGGCTACTGTGATGCAACCTGTGAGAGCGCGGTTTACCTATGAGAGTATGGAGACGCGTGAAATATCTATGCTCGGAGCTCTAATCTTACTTGGAACAGCTTCCATTGGCATGGAGCAGGGAGAATTGGGGCATCGGCTTGGAGCTCGAAACTCACCTGGAGAAGCTTCCATTCAAATGTAGCAGAGAGCACTTGGGCATCAGGCTGGTAGCTCCAACCTCAGCTGGAGCAGTTTATATGGGCATATAAAAGGGAACATCAGGACATCAAGCTTGGGTAAAGGATACTCAGCAAGTTTAATCTGAATTAAAGTCGTTTTCGGTAGGACACATGTTTATGGAATGAGGGAGGATAGGTCCCATAGAAATGTCTCAATATTAAAGAAAAATCCTGCAAATATTCAACTCGTCATGGACGATCTGTGCAGAGAGAAATTGAGATAACGTTTTAGCTCTGTAATCTGTCTTTTATTCCTGACACTGCAATGGGTTATGTTCTGGGAATTGCTTTATAGTTTATTTTCATATTGTTCAATCTCCCTTCAACTTTGACAGGTGTTTGCAGTCATACGCAATTCCGAAATGTAATTGGAACAGACGCTAATGTGATAAATCTCGAGTTGTGGAGCGAAGGTTAGAAAGTGGATTTGAGATTTGTCAGATCAGTGATGATCTCATTGAATGGCTGAGCAGACACAATGGGGTGAACAGCGTTCTTCTGCTCTTCCGTCTTGCGTTTGGTGTTTTCATCTTGTGAGACGGGGAAATGTATCTGCAGCAAAAGCGATAGAAGGAGAAAACGCTGAATGGTGGCAATATTCAACCTGCATTGATCACACGCTTGCTCTGCAGACATCTCGTTAATGCGTCAGAAACTGTCAGAAATTGGACTGCACTTTCCTCTGTTAATACAATCTACATATTTTTTTCATTCAGACTGCTCCTGAGGCTGTCTCACATCAGTGCTCTAAGGCAGAGGGAAGTCGAACAGGACATTCCAGAAATGCTTCGGAGATCGTCAGCGCTTCCAGTTGTGATGAAGCATCACAAATTGGAAACCTGAACTCTTTTTTGCTCTCTGCAGATGCTTGCTTTTTTAAAATGTCAAAATTCCAGCGTCTCCACTTTCTTGTTTTTGGGTGATGCTCAGGAACATCTAAATATATTTTGAGACAAAGCTGAGACATCTGCGCAGACACCTTCATTGCGACCCAAAGACAATTGTTTTCAAAAGGCCTTTTTACACTTCTTTTTTATTTTAGATTACTTAGATTACTTTTGCTGAGATATTTCTGGTATTCCGGTATTGTGCTATTTTCAGTTTTCTGACTTTAGACTCGTTATTCTCTTGTCCCGGCAATAAGCTACGTCACTTTTTTCTTCCCTTGGAAAGTTTGTCTGTAACTCAGATGACAATGCGGAAGCGGACAGCATCACCCAAAATTGGAACTGAACTCGTTGTCTGCGATTGGATTTTACTGATTTAGTTTATGATTTCAGCCTCACCGTTAATGTGAAGAAGGGCCATGGAACTGCAATTTCCTCTCATCCTGTTGAATAAAGATCATTCTAACGGTGAGAGGAAAGCAATTGCGATATGCCAGAAAACATTTATTTCTGATATCAAGGTCACATGCTTTAACAGATCGAGTGGGAATCTTTGGTAGATTAGAAATAACGTTGTGTGTTTATGGATTAAGTATTAAAACTTCATTACAACGAAATTAAGAAAGCGCTGCAACAATCTGAACGAAAAGGCTGCGAGGAGGGAGGCGGCTGTGTGTCTTTAAACCCCATGAAAATCCGTTTGTGTTTCACTTCCCACAGTTGAGCCACTGAGCATTTACCCAAACAATGGACAGACCACATCACAGGCACATTGATCCCACATGGAAGTGAAAAAAACGTGTTGCATGGCACCAAAAGCACGACGGAGCAGCAGCCCCAGAACGCAAACTCCACCTTTATAAAAAGGGCGGGCTTTGAGCTACCCTTATACAGCATGACACTGACGTAATGTAAGATCCAAACTTTGAAGCTGGAGTCAGATGTGCTACCAATGCGCTACGAGATCACAGTCGTCAACTTCACGTTGCACAGGATTAAAGGAAGTGACTGCAGCCCAATGAGAAAAGATTACAAAGGAAGTCGAAAGGTCGTGCGATTTTTATTTTGCTTCTCCCCACTCTATTTGCCTGGCTGCAATCGTCTTTTTGCTCTTTCCTCTATTCGTCTGTTATTTTGTCTCCCTCACCCTGCAGTCTCTCATGACTCGTTGAAATTTTGTAGAAATTGAGTAAACTTAGTCTTCTAGCAACTCAGTGTTGGAATCTCTTCAATCTCTGCTGAATCTGAGTTCTCACATCTCAGTCACTGTTTGCCAAGTATTCCTTTGTGCATGTGGTTCTGTTCCTGACATAACCTCGGCCACTATCCTTATTGCGTTTTCCATGTGGTGCCGGGATCATGAAATGGTTCATCCTTGGAATTGTGGCCAACAGCAAGATGTGCTCGAATCGCAGTGACAGCAATCGGCATTTTTCCCGTTTTACTCCATGTAATGTGTGCTTCTTAAACGCGGGAAAAAAATCAATCTTCTTGTACATGAAAATACTCTTCGTGGTGATAACTTTGCTTCTTCAAACACCCGCTCTCTCACATGTTTGCTTTTCAAATATCATAACCACTCGTTATCGCAGATTGTTCTCCTTCCCACAAGCACTAACTCTCCAATACGTCCACCCTCCCATTTCACTGAGGTATTGCACAATATAACACTCACATTGACACTGTTCAGTCTGTGCTGCTGCGGTCACTGTTTTGGGTGAAAGTGCCCCAACTCCACGGTCGGAACGTTCAAGTAATAAAATCCATTTATATGCAGCTGTTCTGAGATTGATCCTCGTGTAGCAGCTTTTCCTGACACAGACAAGAGATTGCGGGAGCCTTGGGCTCAGGAAAAGTACACAGCGCAGTATTAAGCAAAATATACTTTACAGCAAAGAACAAGTTTCTGTGCATTTGTCCAGTCATTTGTTTCATTTGTTCATTCGGCTCACCCAGGAATATTGCGTGCAGTTCTGCAATTCACATTACAGCAGGCATGTGATAGCACTGGAAACCGTCCAGAAGAGATTTACAAGCTATTGTCGAGTTGAATAGTTTACGTTATGAAGAGAGATTGGTTCTACTGGGATTGTTCTTTTCGAGCAAAGGAGCCTGTCAGGAGATATGTTTGATATGTACTAAATCATGAAGGACATGGACAATGCAGACTGATAAAAACGTTTCATCTTGACCGATCAACAGGGGCGTTGATTTAAAGTAAGATGTAGAAAAGGTTGGGGAGTTATGCAGAAAAGTTCGTCAGTCAGCACGCAGTTGAATCTGGATTTCACTGTACGCAAAGGGTCGCAGAAGCGTACCCAAGTAACCTGCAGAAGTAATCGGGGCCCTCAAGCTCGTTGCACCTGCTCTTTTCAAAAGTAATCGCTTGGCTATCTTTATTCATTTTCCATGACTTGGCCTTGTATGCATTAACATCTCAAATTCACATCCGAGTACTTCTGCAGGTTACTTGGGTACGCTTCTGCCACCCTTTGCATACAGTGAAATCCAGATTCAACTGCGTGCTGACTGACGACATTTTCTGCATAACTCCCCAACCTTTTCTACATCTTACTTTAAATCAACGCCCCTGTTCATCGGTCAAGATGAAACGTTTTTATCAGTCTGCATTGTCCATGTCCTTCATGATTTAGTACATATCAAACATGTCTCCTGACAGGCTCCTCTGCTCGAAAAGAACAATCCCAGTCGAACCAATCTCTCTTCATAACGTAAACTATTCAACTCGACAATACCTTGGTAAATCTCCTCTGGATGGATCCAGTGATATCACATGCCTGCTGTAAAGTGAATTGCAGAACTGCACGCAATATTCCAGGGTAAGCCGAATGAAAAAATGAAACAAATGACTGGACAAATGCACAGAAACTTGTTCTTTGCTGTAAAGTATCTTTTGCTTAATACTGCGCTGTGTACATTTCCTGAGCCCAATGCTCCAGCAATCTCTTGTCTGTGTCAGGAAAAGCTGCTACACGAGGACCAACCTCAGAACAGCTGCAACCAAATGGATTTAATTGCTTGAACATCCCGACCGTGGAATTGGGCACTTTCACCCAAAACAGTGACCGCAGCAGCACAGACTGAACAGTGTCAATGTGAGCGTGAGATTGTGCAATACCTCAGTGAAATGGATGGTGGACGTATAGGAGAGTTAGTGCTTGTGGGAAGGAGAACAAACTGCGATAACGAGTGGTTATGATATTTGAAACGCAAACATGTGAGAGAGCGGGTGTTTGAAGAAGCAAAGTTATCACCACGAAGAGTATTTTCATGTACAAGAAGATTGATTTTTTTCCCGCGTTTGCTAAGCACACTTTACATGGAGTAAAACGAGAAAAATGCCGATTGCTGTCACTGCGATTCGAGCACATCTTGTTTTGGCCACAATTCCAAGGATCACCCATTTCATGATCCCGGCACCACATGGAAAAAACAATAAGGATAGTGGCCGAGGTTATGTCAGCGTGCTATTCGTGTAGCTGTCCCTGGTGGGTTAGAGGTTCCTTTTTTTTCACTTTCTTCGCGATGATCCGGCTATTATTCTCACGCCGAACTGGGCATTTGGTGTGATCCTCACAGCAACATCAGGAAAAACAATGCACCTGCAATGGGAATGATTTAAAGACCTCGGATCAATTAATGATGGCGAGACATGAGAGTCAATGTCACAGCCTCTTAAAGAAGTGAATGGTTCATCGGCCATCTATGATCAGTCAGACAGTTCTTCTCTGATTCCGCTTCCCAAGATTGTCAAAGCTGGGACTTGGCTCTGTATCCTGTTTCCTTTCCAGACCCAGGTGATACAATAAACTAATGGTGGGTTTGGAAAGTTGTAAAGAGCAGTGTGTGCGACTATTTCAGCTTCCCAATCAATGAAAGAACTTTTGTTCCTCCAGTTCAGGAATTGAAACCGCATTTCATCTCAGAACGCGAGGAGAAGTCAGCGCTACCCGCGAGCTGGGTCAGATTCAAACCTACAAACGCCTGAACTTGATTTGACGCATTACACATTGCGCCAGCGATCGTAGGCACGCGATTAAACTTCAGAGTTGTGATGTTATCACTGACATCAGCAATAGCTGTCATGTTCACAAGTTAAAAACCTAATAAAGATAATCACTTTTACTTCTTCAGTCCAATGTTACTCACTTTGCGAAGAGTCGAATTTCCCAAGAAGGCACATATGTCCTCATGAAGCTTCCTTTCACTCTCTGTTTGCTCAGCCATTCAATGGGATCACTGTTGATGTGATGAATTCCGATTCCACTTTCCTGCTTTTCCTCCAGAAATGAAGTGGACTCGAGCCTAATCACCGCATCATATAGAGCAGTTAACGTTTGAAGGTTTTGATTACTTTTAACGACTTGTGTGAATATGCATGAAATTGAATCCTATGAAATGAGCTAAAATGCCTTTTTGCAATGTAACCCAGTGTAGAGTCTGCCATAGAAGAGCGGTCAAATAGCGCAAACATTACCTCTGCTTTCCTCTGCACAGATGCTCCTCCAAGAGTTTAATCTTTGCAGAAGTGTTTTTTGTGACTGAGATAGTTCCCTCTGACAGATGGTCCCTCAATCCGCAAGCATGTCTCCTCCCACAAAACTACTTCACTTAACATTAAAATAGCTGAGTATACTTTCCCAGAGTCTGCTGTCCCAATGTTCCCTGCTCCATGTCAATAGAAGATGCTCCAAGTGAAGATGGAGCACACATTTCATGAACCTCTGCGTCATCAGAGAAGAGCATTGCACTCAGATTGGATCACTGCAGCCACATCTTCGCGCTCATTGTTATCCTAATTTCCGATGTATTACTCAATTTATCTTACTCTAACCCTTTTGAAGTTGGATTATGTCATTTTCACAGCAGTGATTAAGTCATTGAGTGAGGAAATTGGTGAAGTAACCGAACCTAAACTACATTGTTAATGAGAAATACATTTCAACAAAATCCTGCAGTATCCCATGACCCTTTGAAGTTTTGTAAAAGGATCTATCATTCTTAGTCTTCTACAAATTCAGTGTTGCAACCTCCACAGTCTCGCGGGACATTGATGATAAAAATTCAGCTGAACCTGAGTTCCCCATCTCAGTTACTGTTTTCCAAATATTCCTCTAGTTGCTATGGTTCTGTTGGTGGGTTTCGAAAATTGAAAGGTACCCTTGAGCAGTGTGTGCTATCAGCTTCCTGTCTTATGAAGACGCTGGGATATTGACTCTGATGTTCTCGGGGACATTTCCTGAAGTGAGTTTCGTTCCTGCAGGTAAAAAATTAAAACCTCATTTCAGTTTTGGAACAATGCAGAAGATTAGTTTGTATTTGAATTTGAAGCCTGCCAGCCTTAGTCTTGAACCAAATCGCAACCTAACCAATAATCTCTGGAGGTAAACAAGCACATTATCCATTGTGACACTGTGCTGGCGCGTGTTGAGTTTGGCATGCTGCAGAGTTATGATCTTAACATGGCCATGAGCAATCGTACACATGTTCAAAAGTCAAACAACCCAGAAAGATAATCACTGTTACTGCTTCATTCCAATGACCCTCTCTTTGTGCACAGGAAAGTTTTGTAACGAAAACACAGTCATCCTCATGAAGCTTCCATTCACCCTATGTCTCGTCAGCCATTCAATAGCTTCTCCGCTCATCTGATGACTTTCAATTTCACTTTACTGATTTTGCTCCATCACTCGTGGTAATCTTGTGCCTAATCACAACATAGTGTTCCCGCTAATTTTCGAAGGTTGAGAGTACTTTAACGACCTGTGCGAGTTTACAAGAATTTGAATAATCTGAAATGAGAAAAAGAAAAAATCCCTTCGTGCGTTTTAACCCAGAGCAGAGTAAGCACTATGAGAAAGGTCGGAAAGTGAAAACATTACCTCCGTTTCTCTCCACGCAGATGTCAATAGAAGCTGATCCAGGTGAGGTGTGAACTGTCAGCTTGATGTCCCAATGCTCGCTGCTTCGTATCAACGGAAGCTACTGCAGGTGACTTTGGAGCTCCCTGCCTGATGCGATGTATACCACGTCAACAGAAGCTGCTCCACGTGATGTTGGAGCTCCCAGCCCGGAGTTTCATTTGACTCTATACTTTGAGAGAAAAACTTCGCAGTCACTGATTTCATCACTGTCACCACATCCGCTGGCTCATCCGCATTCACATTTCCAGTTTGATCTTCGATGCTGCACCACGCAGTTTCTCTGATTTCAGGCCTGGGAACTGGGACTACACGATATTCCAAAGCGGTGGTCACTTCCTTGTATGTGGAAAATGGTGAAGTAACCCATGGTAAACCTTTTTTTTGTGAAATTACACTCCACCAATACACTGCATTATTCCCTGATGCTTTCATATTCTGGAGAAGTGTATCAATATTAGCCTTCAGCAAACTCAGTGATGAAATCGCCATCGGCTCTGGAGATACCGAAGTTAAAATTTCAGCCCACATGCGCCGGTCACTCTCTGTCAATTATTCGTGTTGTGCCTGTGGTTCTGTTCATAAAATATCCTCTGCCACTATCTTTACTGCTTTTCCCATCATGCTATTCCATGTAGTGCTGGTATCGTGCTGTGGTTAGCGCTTTGCGTTGTGGCAGCAGAAAGATCAGCTCGAATTTGACTTACAGTATTGTCACTTGTTACTGTTTTACGCAAAGTAATACATGCCTAACAAACATAGTAGGGAATCAATACATTTTTACATGAAAATATTCGTCGAGGTGATGATTGTGTTCCTTGAAACCCTCACACTTTCACATCTCTACGCTCTTCATATCAGGATTCAAACCCACCCACACTCGGAGATTTCTCTCCCTCCCACGATCAGTAACCCAGTTTTATTTCCCACCTCCAATTTCACTGAGGCGTTTGACAATCTAGCACACACATTGATATTGTTCAGTCTGTGTTGCTTCAGTCAATGTTGTTGGGTGGACGTGACCCAATCCCACAATCGGGACCTTAAAACCAGTCGATCCATTCACATACTCCGGTTGTGAGATCAGTCCTCATGTTTCAGCTTTTACTGTCATGTACCAGAGATCACTGGAACACGAGGCTCAGGACACAGCGAGTATTCAGCAACAGATGCTTTGTTGGAAACGAGCAGTTGCTCTGATCTAATTTCTATGGAGTAGAGGAGCTTGTGAGGAGACATGATTGAAATGGGCAAAATAATAAGAGATAAAGGCGGTCTCGGCTGAAAGAAATGTTTCCTCTTGGTCAAACATCGAGGGATGTAGACTTAATGTAAGATGCAGAAGGTTTTCAGTAGATAAGCAGCAAATACCTTACCCACCAGTGGTGGATAAATCTGCAACTCATTGTGATGAAATCCACACATTCTTGAGAGGTAATCAGGTCTGTATTTGTGATGCTAAGGCATACAAGGCCAAGGGATGGAAAATGGAATGAACATCGTCAATCGGTTATTTCTGCAAAGAAAACGTCCAAGAGGTTTCAGGGCTGTTTCCACACCCCACGCGTCTCCCAGGTCGTGTAGTGGTTCTCCTTTGGCATGTTTAGCACTGCGGCCCAGGTTCAATTGACAGTCAGGGCTGTTTTGTTCAGCAACAACAGCCTGGGCATCTGTGATAGGATTCCTTTCAATGCTGAGAATCAATTAATGTCCCGACGAACATCAGAGTCAATGTCCCAGCCTCTTATAAAAGGAGAAGGTGCCTCGACAGTCCAAGAACCAAACTGAGACAGGGATATTTCTTTCGTTTCAGTGCCATTTCCAGGAAACGCAGCGATTTGGTCTTTGGCTTTGTGAAATGGAAAGGAGCTGAAAAATGTGTTGCTGGAAAAGCGCAGCAGGTCAGGCACCATCCAAGGAGCAGGAGAATCGTCGTTTCGGGCATAACCCCTTCCTGCTGCCCTTTTCCAGCAACACATTTTTCAGCTCTGATCACCAGCATCTGCAGTCCTCACTTTCTCCTGAAATGGAAAGGTGCCGACCTGCAGCATGTGGGACTCTTTGGTCTTCCTCACTTGTGATGACGCTGCAACATTGGCTGTGATGTTCTCTGCGACGTCTACTGAATGGAATTATCAGGCCTGCAGATCAGGAACTGAAACCTCATGTCGGCTTTAGAACAATGAGAAAGATTAGGTTGTAAGTGTATAAATACCTGCGTTAACTTCGATCTGGATAGGAGTGAAACTTTACAATGTTCTAATCTGGAGTCAGATACGTTACATTTTGCGCCACTTGCCCCATATGTGCTTCACGCTTTCATGCTTCAGAGTTGTGATGTTAACATGGACAGGAGAAATAGCAGTCATATTCAAACAATTAACAACCAGGAAAGAAAATCACCACCACTGCTTCAGTCCAATAAGCTTCACTTTGTGAATCAGCGAGTTTCACAATGAAAACATGTTTGTCCACATGAAGCTTCCATTCACCCTCTGTCTGCTCAGCCATTGAATGGGATCACCACTGATCTTGTAAATTTCAACACCAGTTTCTTGCTTTGCGCCCATAAATCAAGATTCATTGACAGAGCTGTGATTTGGTTAACGAACTGTGCACACTATTTGGACGATGTACTGATCTCTGTAAAGATCGCATGGTACTGTTGTCAGAGCTCTTTGAACAAATACAAGAAGCAAAGCTCGTGACAAACTTAAATACAACTGAATTCGCGAATGCAGAAGTTATGTTCTTGGGACGTAACACCGGTCACCGAATGTTGAACCCACTGAACGCAAAGAGGAGGGTCATCCAGGAATGTCAACGATCAAACTCAAAGAAATAAATGCTTTGAATCTTCGGACTCAGTGAATTCTATCATCAGTTATTTCCAAAATTCAGCAGTGTCGCGGCCACGTTAACCAATTTGTTGAAGAAGAACACACGGTTTCAGTGGACAGAACAATGCTAGGAAACATTCGACAATTTCAGAACTCTGTTCATGAGTTTTTGGAATGTGGCGGGTGGGTTCTTAATTCCACAGGCCATCACTTTGAACTGATATAGCACATTCGGGTTTCAGACGCAAAAATTTCATTCGCCGTCTCTGATAAAGGTATCTGCGAGGAAATACGCTTTAAGTCCAAATTGGTGATGAAACTGGCTTGGCCAAATTCTCGATACAGTCCACCAATTCACGAATTGGATATGAGTGCGATTTTGTTATGGTATTCCATGCAGAATCATTGACCACCAAATTATTAACCACCAAACCAGTTTTAGCTACATCAAACTTTTCAAAACCTTTTAAAGTCGCAATCGATGTGAGCAACATTGGTTTTGGAGCTGTACTCCTGCAGGAAGGTGAGATTGGGATTGAACTGCCAGTTGGTTACTTTTCGAAGAAAGACAATATCCACCATAAGAATTCATACACAATTGAAATGGGGCTATTGATTTTGGCAAAATGGTCTTAAACATTTAATGCTTATTTAATCAACAATGTATCGGGGATGGTTGTCTACACGGATGACAATCCGCTTACATTCTGAGAACGTTATAAAGACAAGAATATGAGGCGATTCCTTTGGAGTCTTATGATGCAGCCTTTTAACTTAAAACTGTGCATGATGTGGGCCGAAAGATTAAAATCGCAGATGTTTCAGCATGGATTTAACTGATAACGTTTCGATGAGATTTGTATTTATTTAAAGATATATATGTATACAGGTATGTGTGAGCAAGTTCAGGTTATCCGATCTAAAGGTTAGCTGTATGTTAGCATAATGCCATTTTTTTTAATGAAGCCATCCTTTCATTATAATGGTTCATTTTTACTTCAGGTGGAAGGAGTGTTGTGAGTGTACTCTATCTTTAAGAGATTTACAAATAAGTGAACTGCCAGACAGCATCAGGTGTTCTGAAAGAAATACATAATGTCAACTCTTGATCCAGCAGTTAGCATCGCAGGTTAATTGGCTACAAAATCAGATTCGAAATAGGCCAATCAGTTTAAGTTATGCGCCAAAAAACTCCAATCGTGTTTGAATTTAGTATATGACAATCGTAAAAGCCAATGGCACAATCCAATGTTTGGTATATAAGACTGAGGTACATTGGTCCGTTGAGAGGAAAGTGGCCAAGCCACGAACATGTAAAGACTGTCGAAAAAATAATTCTCCTTAAGGTACCTTTATCAGCAAGTAATCCGTGATGCATATTCCCCAAGAAGAAGTAAAGAAGGCAGGAATACAGAGAAGAACAGAAAAGAGCCTGGTTTTCAGTTAAGAACATTTGTTTTGTAAAGCTTAATTAGGATTTTTATCGGACAAGTCCTGCAGAGGGGAAAGTAAAACAATAGATTACAGAAAGGAGTTGGAGATAGTTGTCAGTTAATTATTCTCAGTAATACTTTAATAAATAAAATTGTTGATTTTTTGTTAAATACTTCTTAGCCTCTCCAATTTTCAAAGGAGCAGGATCAACGTCTTTGCTTCCTCCTACATCATCGAAGGTAACGGAGCAGTAGCATCGTCTTTGTTTCCTCTTATATTGCACAAGGCAATGTGGCAGGAGACGCGTCTCTGATCCTGCTGCATTATAGAAAGTAAAGGAGCAGGAGCAGCGTCTCTGCTTCCTCCTGTTTCACAGAAAATAAAGCAACAGGCGCAGCGTTTCTCCTGTGCAATATATTATAGAAAGCAAAATAATAGGATCAGCGTCTCTGCTTACCTTGCATCAAGAAATAAAGTAGCACGAATAGGGTATCTGTTTCATCCTGTATTATAGAAAGTAAATTAGCAGGAAGAGCGTCTCTCTTCCTCCTATATCACAGCTAGTAAATTAGCTGGAGCAGCGACTCTGCTTCTTCCAGTATCATAGAAAGTATAGCATGTGGAGCACCGTGTTTGCTTCCTCGTGTATCATCGAAAATAAGCAGCAGGAGCAGCGTCTCTGCTTTCAACAGTACCATAGAATGTAAGGTAGCAATAGCAACGTCTCTGTTTCCACGTCTTCATTTTGTTTTTCATTTTATTGACCGTTGACCCGAATATCCAATGTATAGATGCAAGCAACATTTCTCCCAGTTCTAATATCACATTTGGAGATCAACTAATTGTTTCGCTCACCCTCAATTCAGACCCTTGTAAAATAAGGCACGACCTTAGAACTACCCTCTGACAATGTAGCATACTCTCAGGACTGAATGTCTGACAATAAGGGACTCCTTCAGTTCATACAGTCTGAGAGAACTGCCATACCTCAGTACTGATACCAAAATCGTGTAGCACCATTTCAGTTGTGACCTCACTACAATGAGGCACAATATTGACCCTGTTTTACTATTGCACTGAGAGTTGACATAGATAGGTATTCTTCAGCACAACCCTTTGACAAGGTATTACTCTCTCAAATCTGACAACATTAAGATGAGGTTCTACACCAATACTCAATTTCTTTGGCACTCTCACGAATTTCCGACTGTAATTGCACTCTGCACAACATCTCCCCTTTACGTTTACCCACCAATTCTAAATTTTCTCATACCACTATTCTAAGCCTTCCATTTCCTGATGCCCTAACCGAAACCTCCTTCTTCGGTCTCTCCGACTGTAAATCTCCCTTCTAATAATGTCCTGCCACAGTTCGCTAATTCAGTTCCAATATGCACCAGTTCTTCCATTAAGTATTTTCGTGCAACAATTCTCCCATTTCACGGTCCGCTGCAAGAATTATCTAATTTTGGCGTGCGCTTCACGAAACTTCCAAATTACTAATCTTGCACATATCCAGCTTTTGTTCCTTAATTCTTCCATTTAGTTGTTAGCTGATGCACACCTTCCACATAACGTTGTGTCAATCACATTTTCATCGTTGGATGCATCAAATCTCCACTTGATTACTCCTTTGCAAGGTTTCTCCGATTTAATGGATCCCTGCCTATGTTCTCCTATCTGCATGTGATGCCCTCCAATTCCCTCCGTTATTGTCTCATTTCATGAACTGCAAAAGTTGTCTCATTTACTAATGCCAGCACCATTTCTCCAAGTCAGTTTTGCACTAGCAAATACCCACTACCACCAACATTTACTGCTGTCCTGAACACTTGCTGCACAAAGTATTGTCCCACATCAATTCTCCCATTTACTAATATTCCCATTTATGGTTGCCAACTCTAATTCGCCCATTTAGTATTATCCGGACAGATTTCTCCCATTTATTGCTAACCTCCATCAGCTTTCCCCTTTTTTTCCGAAATACATCCTACATCACAGAAAGTGAATTAGCAGAAGCAGCGTCTCTGCTTCGTCGTGTATGATAGAATGTAATGTCGCAGAAGCAGCATCTCTGCTTCCACCCGTGTCATATAAAGTAAAGGTGCAGATACAGCGTCTCCGCTTTTTCCTGTATTATAAACAAAGTAAATTAGCAGGAGTAGCGTCTCTTCTGCGTTGATGGAAAGTAAAGTAGCAAAACCAGTAGAGTTTCAGTGTTGCACTAAATGGGAGAGTTGTTGAAGTGTAATATTAAATGGGAGAATTGGTGCATGCAGCATTAAATTGGAGAACTGGTGCAGTGTAACATTCATGGGAAAATTGGTACGAATTTGGAGAATTGGTGAAGTGTTGCACGAATTGGGAGAATTGGTGACGTTTAGCAATATATTAATTTGAAGATTTGATGCCAAGTACACTAAATATAGAGATTTCTAACAGCGGAATTCTACATGGTAGAATTGTTGTAGGAAAACACCAAATGAAAAAAAACTAGTGAAGAGTTGAAGAAAATGAAAATGAATTTTCTTCAACTCTTCGCTAGTTTTTTTTTTCATTTGGTACCAGTAAGTGTGAGAATTAACCTAGGTCACTTCCAAATCGTCAAATTGGGCTCGGGTATCAGTAATTGTGAGGATTGATGTCAGGCGAAGAGTAAGTAGAGAATTCATGGGCGTCAGTAAATAGGAGATTTTGTGCACTTTTTCATCACATTAGCACATAGGTGCAGGTTGCCAATTCGTTAAAGAATTGGAGCAGAGCACGCCTCCATATGAGAATAGGGTTACGGAAACAGTCAGAATGGACAAATGTTGCAAGCATCAGTAAATTGCAGATTCGTTTCAGCTCACCATTAAATTGGTGCATTAAGTGAGAGAACTGGGACGTGATAATACACAGTTGGAGAGTTGCCGTCTCAATGAGAATTTGTGTAGTATTGGTGAAAGGGAGATTTGATGTACGGAAGCAAAGCCCTAAATTGGTGCAGCAACTACTAAATGGAAAATAAAACTGCAAAGTGGAAGTATATTGAAGAATTTCGGTGTGGCAAAAGTACATCGGAGAATTAGAGTATGGCACTCCAAAATGGGGAATCTGGGCTACGGAAGCAGTGAATATAAAAATTGATGTAGGATACCAGTGAGTGGAGAACTTCTTCAGGACATCAGAAAATGGGAAAATTCTAATCGGCCAGCATTGGATTGGAGAATCGATGAAGTGCACCAGTAAATGAGAAATTATTGCAGGGAAATACTAAATGGAACAATTGGCGGACAGAGGAACTTGATGAGAGAATTGTGGCATGGCATCAGTAAATAGGCGAATTAGAGGAAGGCAACTCGAAATTGCAGATTTGGGTTAGGGTATCAGTAAATGGAAGAATTGGTATAGGGTTGTGAGTAAACGGGGGAATTACTGCTAATGAGTTCGTGAGACATTTGATGCACAGAGACATTACATTCGAAAAATTTTGGGTGTGCCAATAAATTAGAGAATTTGAGCAGTGCATGTCTTAATGGGAGAACAGGGCAGGAAATCAGTAAAAAGAAAAATGCTGAAAGGATCAGAAATTTGGAGTTTTCATTTAGTGTATCACCAATTGAACAAATATCTGTAGGGAATCAATCAGTTGAAGAAGTATATCAGAGAACAGTTAAATGGGCATCATTAATTGCTTCCTCATTATCATAGGAAGTAAAGTAGCAGCAGCAGCAGCGTCGCTGCTTGCCACTCAATTACGATAAAATAAAGTGGCAGCAGCAGTGTCTCTGTCTCCTCCTGTATTGTAGAAAGTAAAGCAGCAGGAGCAGCGACTGTGCATCCTCCTATATCATGGAAGCGTCTCCGCTTTCGTCTGTCTTAGAAAGGAAAGCAGCAGGAGATGTCTGGGTCGTAGGAAGTAAAGCAACACGAGCAGCATCTCTGCCCCTCCCGTGCCACAAAAAGTAAAGTAGAAGGAGCATCTTCTCTGTTTCTTCGTGTCTCATAGAAAGAAACGTTGCAGGAACAGCATCACTGTTTCCTCCTGTTCCGCACAACTCAATTAGAAGGTGCAGTGTCTCCACTTCCTCCTGTATAATATAAAGCAAATTCGCAGAAGCAGCGTCTTTACTACTTCTAGCGTTTGTGATTCTTCCTGCGTCTCAGAAAGTGACGCAACAGGAGCAGAGTTTCTGTTTCTGTCTGTGTTGGAGAAAGAAAAGCAACAGGAGCAGCGTCTCTGTTTCCTCCTGTATCACAGAAAGTAAAGTATAAGGGGCACCGTTTCTGCTTGCTTGTGTCGCATCGACAGTATAGTCGCAGGAACAACGTCACTGCTTCCTCATATATAGTGGAAAGTAAGGTAACGGCTGCAGCGTCTTTGCTCCCTCCTGTATTGTAGAGAGTAAAGTAGCAGGACAGTCACTGCTTCCTGCTCTATAATCGAAGGTGAAATATCAGGAGCAGCGTCTCTGATTACTCCTGTGTCACAGGAAGTAGAGCAGTAGGAGCAACGTCTCCGTTTCCTCCTTTATCATAGAAGGCTAAGGAGCGTAACTGCTTCCTCCTCTATTCCAGAAAGTAAATTAGCAGGTGCAGAGGCACTGCTTCCTCCTGTCCAATATAACTTCGCAGGATCTGCTTCTTCCTGTATTGTAGAGAGTAAAGTAGAGTGACCTTCAGCTCTGCTTCCTCCACTGACATTAACTAAAGTAGCAGGAGCAGCGTCTATGCTTCCTCCTGTCTTACCGAAACAGAAGTCGAAGCACCGTCGTCTCTGCATTCTTCTGTTGCATAAAAAGTAAATTGCAGGAGCAACGTCTCTGTTTCCTCCTATATTGTAGAAAGTAAAGTATCTAGAAAAGTGTCCCAGCTTCCTTCTATATCATAGAAATGAATGTAGCATAAGCAGCATATATGCTTCCTCCTCTATCATAGAAGGTAAAGCAACAGGATCAACATCTCAGCTACCTGTTATATCTGAGAATGTTAAGCAGAAGGAATAGCGTCTATGCTTCCTGGTGTCTCATAGAAATCAACTTAAAAGGAATTGTGTCAATGTTTCCTCCTGTAGTGTTGAAAGTAAGTTAGCTGGGACATCTTCTCTGCTTCCTCCATTGTAATAACCTAAAGTAGGAGGAGCATCGATTCTGATCCTCCTGCTTAATAAAAGTTAAACCGCAGTCGCAGTGTCTCTGATTTTTCCTGCATTGCCGTAAGTGAAATAACTGAGCACCATCTCCGCTTACTCCTGTATCACAGAAACTAATGTAGCAAGAACAGCGTCTCTGTTTTGTCCTGTACTATAAGAAGTAAATTAGCACGAGGAGCGTTTCTGCTTCCCACTATATCACAGAAAATACATTAGCAGGAGCAGCGTCTCTGCTTCTTCGTGTCTCAAAAAAAGTGACTTAACAGCTCTCGCGTCACTGTTTCGTCCTGTATCATAGAAAGTACATTAGCAGGTGCAACATTTCTGTATCTTCCTGTATCAAAGAGGTAAAGGAGCAGTAGTTTCTCTGCTTCATCCAGTGTCAAAGTAAGTAAGGTAGCAGAAAGAGCGCAATTATTTCCTCCTGTACTACAGAAAGCAAAGTACCAGGAGCAGCGTCTCTGCTTCCTCCTGTATTTTAGAAACTCAAGTAGCAGCAGCAGTGTCTCTGCTTCCTGGTGCATTAGAGAACGTAAGTTAGCAGGCACAGCGTCACTGTTTCCTCCTGTATTGTAGAAAGTAAATTAGCAAGTGCAGCGTCTCTAATTCATCGTGCACAATATAAAGTAAATTCAAAGGAGCAGCGTCTCCACATCTTCCTATATTATAGAAAGTAAAATAGCTTGAACATCGTCTCTGCTTCCTAGTCTATCATAGAAAGTAGTACAGCAGGAACATTGTCACAGCTTCCCCCTGTGTCATAGAAGGGAAAGCAGCAGGAGCACAGTCTTTGCTTCCTCCTGTACCACAGAAAATGAAACAGCAGGAGCAGCGTCTCTGCTTCGTCCTGTCTCATGGAAAATAATGTCGCAGGAGCAGCGTCATTGTTTCCTCCTGTACGATTGAATGTAAAGTCAAGTAAGAGCGTCTCTACTTCCTGTTCTGTCATAGAAAGTAAAATAACAGGAGCAGCGTCTCTGATTACTCCTTTGTCATAGAAAATAAAGCAGTACGAGCAGCGTCTCCGTTTCCTCCCGTATTATATAAAATAAAGTAGCTGGAGCAACCTCACTACTTCCTCCTGTATTAGAGAAAGTAAATTAGCAAGGGCAGCGTCTCTCCTCTTCCTGTATAATCTTAAGTCACAGGATCAGCATCTCTGACTCTTCCTGTACTACAGAATGTAAAGCAGCTTGTGCATCATCTGTGCTTCCTCCATTATCATAAACTAAAGAAGCAGGAGCAGCATCTCTGATCCTCTTGCATAATATACAGTAAAAGAGCAGGGTCAGCGTCTCTGCTTCTTCGTGTATTACCAAAAGTAAATTAGCTGGAGCACCGTCTGTTCTTAGTCTTGCATCACAGAAACTAAAGTTACAGGAGCAGCGCATCTGCTTCCTCCTATAATATATGAAGATACGTAGCATGAGGGGTGTCTCTGCTTCCTGAGGTATCATTGAAAGTAAAGTAGCAGGAGCAGGATCTCTAATTACTCGCGTCTCATAGAAAGTAAATTAGCAGGAAAAGCGTCACTGTTTCCTCCTGTATTATAGAAATTACATTTTGCAGGTGCAATGTCCCTGTCTCCTCCTGCATCATATAAAATAAAGTAGCAGGAACTGCGTCACTGTTTCCGCCTGAATCTTAGAAACTGAAGTAGCAGCAGCGTGTCTGCGAACTCCTGTATAATAGAAAGAGAAGCAGCAGGAACAGTCTCTGCTGCCTCGTTTCTCGTGGAAAGTAAATTAGCAGGCACAGCCTCACTGCTTCCTCCCATATTGTAAAATGAAAATTGGCAGGTGCAGCGTCTCCGCTTTCTCCGGTATTATGGAACGTAATGTAGCAGGGGAAGCGTCTCTGATCCCTCCTGTATTTTGGAATGTAAAGTTACCAGAGCAGCGTCCATGCGTGCTCTTCTATCATAGAAAGCAATGTAACAGAAGTAGCGTCTCTGCTTCCTTCTGTATCATAGAAAGGTATTGAGATGGAGCAGCGTGTCTGCTTCCTAGTGTCACATAGTAATTAAATTAGCACAATAGCATCACTGTTCCTCCACTATCATGGCAATTAAATTAGCAGGTGCTGTGTATCTGCTTTCTCCTGTATTACACAACGTAAAGTAGCAGGAGCAGCGTTTATAATGTCTCCTGTATAACATGCAGTAAAGTCGAAGGAGCACTGTCTTTGCTACTTTCTGAATTATAGGAAGTAATTTAACTGAGGCATCGTCTCTAATTCTTCCTGCCTCAGCGAAACTAACGTAGCAGTAACAGTGCCCCTGCTTGCTCCTGTATTATGCAAAGAGAAGTTGCAGGACCAACGACTATGCTCCTTCCTGCATTATTGAAAACATAGTAGTGGAGCAGTGTTTCGGCTTCCTCCTGCATTATTTAAAAAGTAAAGAAGCTGGAGCAGCATCTCTTCTTCGTCCTGTATCATATAATGTATGGTAGCAACAAGAACGTCTTTGTTTCCTCCTGTATTATTGAAAATATAGTAGCAGAAACATAAGTGCACCTGTTGCTGTACCTTCTATGATACAGCAGCAGGAACAGTGTCTTCGCTTCCGTCTGTGTTAGAGAAAGGACTGCAGCAAGAGCATCGCCTGTTGTTCTTTTTTTTGTGATATCAGGTAAAGCAGCAGGAGTAGCGTCTCTGCTTCCTACTGTACCACCGAAAGTGAAGTAGAAGGAGCAGCGTCTTTTCTTCTTTGTGTCTTATTTTAAGTAAAGTGGCAGAAATGGCGTCCATGATTCCTCCTTGATCATGGAAAGTAAAGTAACGGGTGCATCCGTCCGTATCATAGAAAGTAAATTAGCAGGAGCAGCGTCCATCGTTCCTCCTGTATCATAGAAAGTAAAGAGAAGGTACAACGTCTCTTCTTCCTCGTGTCTCATAAAAAAGAAACTAAATTAGCAGGAACAGCGTCAATGTTTCCTCCTGTGTCTGCGAAAATAAATTAGGAGGTGCAGTATCTCGACTTCCTCCTGTATTAAAGAAAGTAAACTAGCTGGACCATCGTCTCTGCTTCCTTCTGTATCACAGAAGCTAAAGCAGCAGGAGCAGCCTCTCCGTTTTTTTCCTGTATCATGGAAAGTAGAGGAGAAGAAGCAGCGTCTCTGCTTCCTGGTGTTTCCTTTAAAAAGGCAAATTAGCAGAAATAGCGTTATTGTTTTCTCCTGTATCAGAGAGAGTAAAGTGGCAGGTGCAGCGTCTCTGCTTCTTCCTGTATAATAGAAAGTAAAGTAGCTGGAACATTGTCTCTGCTTCCTCCTGTATCGCAGAATCTCAAGTAGCAGGAGCAGCGTCTCTGTTTCGTCATGTAACATAGAAAGTAAGGTAGCAGCAAGAGCATCTTTGTTCACTCTTGTATTATACAAATGAAACTATCAGGTGCAGCGTCTCTGCTTCCTCATGCGTTATAGAAAGAAAAGTGGAAGGAGTAGCGTCTCTACTTCCTCCTGTATCTTAGAGAGTAAACTGGCAGGAGCAGTGTCTCTGCTTAACCCTGTATCAAAAAACTAAAATAGCAGCAGAAACATCTCTGCTTCCTCCACTATCACAGAAGGCAAAGTAGGAGGTGCAACGTAACATCTTTCTCCTGTATCACAGATAGTAAGTAACATGAGCAGCTTCTCTGTCTCCTGCTGGATGAAAGGTTGTAAAAGAGAATGAAGAGCTTCTCTGCTTCCTCGTGTATTATGGAAGATACAGAAGTGGAGCAGAGATTCAGCTTCCTACTGCATCATATAAATTAAAGTAGCAAGAGCACCGTTTCTGCTTCCTCCTCTTTATCATAAAAATAAAGTTAGCATCTGCAGCGGCTCTGTCTCCTCCTCTCTTGTAGAAAATCAAACAGAGCAGCGAATCGGCTTCCTCTTGCATTATATAAAGTAAAGTAGCAGGAGCAGCGACTCTGTGTCCTCCTGCATTATATAACAAAAGGAGGAGGATCTGCGTCTCTCTGTCCTTCTGCATTATATAACAAAAGGAGGAGGAGGAGCAGCTTCTCTGTGCCCTTCTGGATTATATAACAAAAGGAGGAGGAGCAGCGTCTCTGTGTCCTTCTGCATTATATAACTAAAGGAGGAGGAGGAGCGTCTCTGTGCCCTTCTGGATGATATAACAAAAGGAGGAGGAGGAGCGTCTCTGTGTCCTTCTGCATTATATAAGAAAAGGAGGAGCAGCAGCGTCTCTATGCCCTTCTGCATTATATAACAAAAGGAGGAGCAGCCTCTCTGCTTTGTGTTGTATCATAGAAAGTAAAATAGCACGAACAGCATCTCTGCTTCCTCCTGTATGAGAGAAAGTACAGTAGTAGGAGCAGCGTCATTTTTTCTCCTGAATTACAGAAGGTAAAGCATCAGGAACAGCATTTCTCATTCCTTCTGTATTGTACAACGTAATGCAGAAGGCCCATGGTCTGTGCTTCCTTTGATACCATAGAAAGCAATGCAGCTGGACCAGGATCTCTGCTTCTTGATGTATCATGCAGAGTAAAGCATCAGAAACATCATTTCTGCTTTCTCCTGCATCATAGAAAGTAAAGTAGCTGAAACACCGTTCCAACTTCCAACAGTATTATATAAATGAAAGTAGCAGGAGCAGCGACTCTGATTGATCATGCATTGTAGAAAGGAAAGCTGCAAGACCAGCGTCTCTTCTTCTTCCTGTGTTTAAGGAAGTAATTTAGTATTGGAATCAGGAGGAACTCTATTTCCTGCTGCAACATTAGAGAGTAAAATCGCAACTGCAGTGTCTCTGATTCCTTCTGAATTACAGAAAGTAATGCAGAAGGAGCATGGACTGGACTTCCTCAGGTATCATAGAAAGTAACGCAGCAGGCCCAGGGTCTCTGCTTCCTGATGTATCATGGACAGTAAAGAACCCGGAATAGAATGTCTGCTTCCTCCTGTATCATACATGGTAAAGTAGCAGAGAGCAGGTCACTGCTTTCTCCTGAAATATAGAAAGGAAAGTAGCAAGAGCAGCATCTCTGATTCCTTCTGCATCACAAAACGTAAATTAGCAGGAGCAGTGGAGTCACTGCTTCCTCCTGCATTAAGGAAAGCAAAATTTCAGGAGGGGGTCTCTTCTTCCTCCTGTACCTTTGAAACTAAAGTAGCAGGAGCGGCCTCTCTGCTTCCTCCTGTATGACAAAAAGTAAATTAGCAGGAGCAGTGCCTCTGCTTCCTCCTCCATTTAATAGTGCCCTGCCTCAAGTCACTAACTTAGTTCCACTCTGCACCAGTTCTTCCATTTAGTATTTCCCTGCAACAAATCTCCTCCTTCATAGTATGCTGCAAGACTTCACTAATTTTGGCGTGCCTGCATGAACTCCACAAATTACCGATGCTGTTCAAATCCTCTCTTTATCGCTGAACTACGAAAGAAAAATACCATAATTTTAGAATTAGCAAAGAAGTTCGATTTGGGTGAAACCAAGGAGAAAAGTAAAGCTGGAATTACTTCGGTGCATCAGAGAGACAGACAAGTGCAATAAAGATAGGAAAAATGCGAAATTATAATTGAGGAAAAGGTATTAGAAGATAAACAGAAAGAGATAAGAAGGGGAGAGAGTGGGAAAAGAGGGCGAATGCTCTTGGTTGAGCAAAAGATAGAGAAGAAACGGGCGAGAAAGGCAGAGAGATAGAAAGAGAGAAGCGAAATTTCCAGAAAGAAACTAGAAAGAAAGAGAGAGACGTTTTTCAGCTGCGCAAACATAGGGAGAAGTTGCCACTTAGTCAGCCAAGGCATGTTAACATGATAGACATTAAAAGAGAACGTTTACATTCAGAAATTTGTTAAAGTTCTACAGCATTTTGATGAGAAATACTTTGAAGTGTTCTTTGCTTCATGTGACAAATTGTCTGGGCAAATGGAGTAGTCCAAAGATTTATGTGTAACGCTAGATCCTAATAAACTGACAGGCAGAGCTCGTGAGGTACTTGGCGCACTGTCAGATGAGGGATCAGAGATTATGAAGAGATGAAACAGGGCATTTTAAGCGCTTATGAATTGGTAACAGAAGCACATATACAGTTGCTCATAAATATTAAGAACGAACCAGGTCAGACTTAGTTCGAAAGCATTAAACATAGTCATTTTTATAGATGGGTGCGTGCTTTAAAAAGTGGACAGTGCCTTTGAGGCTATACGAGAGATTATTCTTCTGCAAGATGCAAAAAACCCACTTCCAGAGATGATACGAATTCATGTGTAGGGAGAGAAACATCAGGAAGTTAGAACGAAAGCAGAATTATTAGGTAAGTACATGTTGGTGCATTAGTAAAGCTTCCATGAAGGACAGAATTTGGGAGAAGGAACCAAATGTCAAGAGCACTGGTAAGAGTACAGCACAGAATGAAAAAGAATCCGAAGAGTGTGAAAAGGAGGCGAAAGGCCTCAAGTGTTTAAAATGTAATGGAGTGGGAAACAGAAAATTTCCGTGCCAGTGATTTCAGAAGGGCACGAGGAAAACGTGTTATCACTGCCAGGAGGTGGGACACGTAATGTCATAGGGCTGGTCATTAAAGAAAAGCACAGTAGGAAAAGAAGTGGTAAAAGCAGCTAAATCAGTGGTGTTAGTGAGGTGAGTAATGGAAACGCCAAGAAGATTCTAGGATCTGCAGGATAGGCATAGGCAATGGCTGGGTACAGAATTAGTACCTGATCTCTGCACATAATTCGCGTCTGTGGGTAAAGCTTACTCAGAAAGAGCGGGGAAAAGGGTCAAGATGCTATAATTTTGTCAGGTACATTATCTAACTAGTCGCTGAGAGTAAAAGATGGACTCTTTCTGACCTGTTACCGGCAAGTGTGGTAATGTGTGGGATAGATGGACAGACATTAAGCGTCTCCCTATGTAATATCAGGATGGTTATCAACTGGAATACTCAGGTGAGCTACTGTCATTCTCCCATTCAGTACTGGCATTCCCCAGTTTTCCCATTAAGTCCTTCACTGCCCCCATTCTCCCATTTCATCCTATTTTGCACCAATTCTCGCATATAATGCTAACACGCCAATTCCCCCATTTCGTGCTACACTGTCCCAATTCTCCCTTTTAGTGCCAGAATTATCTAATTTTGGCGTCACCTATATCTAAATCCCAAAACCGATCCTGCATAAATCCTGCCGTTGCTGGCGAACTGTACCAACTCTCCCATTCAGTTATTCCTTGACACACTTTTTCGACATAATGTTGTACTGCTCAAATTGATTTATTTAGTGGTGCCCTGCATCGAATCTCCACTTTACTGCTCCTTTGTAATATTTCTCAGACTTACGGAATCCATGCCTGTGTTCTCCACTTTACATGTGAGCTTATTACCACCCTGTACCAATTCTCTGATATTCTGATGCCATGCACAATTTCTCCAATTCACTGTTCCCCAACAACAATTCCCCGATTTTCTGATGTCCTGACGAAGTTCTCCACTCAGTTTCCCCAACACCAAATATTGGTTGATGCTCCAGCCCATTTGTTGCACTTAGGGATGCCCTACTCGAATTCTACCATTCAGTATTGAACGTCCATAATTCTCCCATTTGATGCTACAGTGCACATTTTCTCCTATTTCATCCGATTCTGCACCAATTCTCCCATTAATGCGACAGATCCCAATTCTCCAATTTAATGCTACACACCCCAATTCTCTAATTTAATGCTACACTGCCCCAATTCTCACATTCAGTGTCATAATTCTCTCATTTTGGCGTCATCTGTATCAAATTCCCAAAGCCAATCCAGCACAAATCCCACATTTGGTGGTGAACAGTACCAACTCTACCCTTTAGGTATTCCATGACACACATTTCCACATAATTATCCCCTGCACAAATTGTGATCATTTAGTGTGCCCTGCATTGGATCTCCACTTTCCAGTTCCTTTGCAAAATTTCAACAACTTACGGATTCCATGCCGTGTTCTTCCATTTACATGTACACAAATTCTCTTATTTACTGACGCCATGCGCCAAGTCTCCAATTCATTCTTGTTAATATCAATTTCCCCGTTTCCCGATTTCCTGAACAAGCTCTCCACTCAGTGTTGGCCTCCATTAATTATTAGTGATGCCACAGCCCAATTGTCCCATTTATTGATACATTTCACTCACTCTCAGTATTGAGTATTGTGACAGAGTCATAGAGTCAGAGACATGTACAGCATGGAAACAGACTCTTCTATCCAACCCGTCCATGCCGACCAGGTATCCCACCCCAATCTCGTCCCACCTGTCAGCACCCGGCCCATATCCCTCCAAACCATTCCTATTCATATACCCATCCAAATACCTCTTAAATGTTGCAATGATACCAGCCTCCACCACTTCGCATGGCAGCTCTTTCCATACATGTACCACCTGCTGTGTGAAAACGTTGCCCCTTTGGTCTCTTAAATCTTTACCCTCTCATCCTAAACCTATGCCCTCTGGATCAGCACTTCCCCACCACAGGGAAAAAACTTTGTTCATTAATCCTATCCATGCCCCTCATAATTTTTTAAACTTCTGTAAGGTCATCGCTCAGCCTCCGACGCTCCAGTGAAAACAGCCCCAGCGTGCACAACCTCTTTCTAGAGCTCAAATGGTCTAACTCTGGCAACATCCTTGTATATATTTTCTAAACCATTTCAAGTTTCACAACATCTTTCCGATAGGAATGAGAGCAGAATAGCACACAATATTCCTACAGTGGCCTAACCAATGTCCCGTACAGTCTCAATATGACATCCAAACTCCTGTACTCAATACTCTGACCAATAAAAGAAAGCATACCTACGCCTTCTTCACTATCCTATCTACCTGCAACTCCACTTTCAAGGAGGTATGGACCTGGATTCTAAGGGCTCTTTGTTCAGCAACACTCCCCAGGACCTTACCATTAAGTGTCTAAGTCCTGCTAAGATTTGCTTTCCCAAAGGTAGCACCTCGCATTTATCTGAATTGAACTCTGTCTTCCACTTTTCGGCCCATTGGCCCATCCGATAAAAATCTTTTTGCAATCTGAGGTAACCTTCTTCGCTGTCCACTACACCTCCAATTTTGGTGTCATCTGCAAACGAAATAACTGTACCTCTTATGCTTGCATCCAAATCATTGCTGTCTTGCCCAAATTCTCTCTTTTACTCTGGTACACATCTTCAACACAAAGGGACCCTGCTCAATGTCTGTTTTCATTTAGTGGTGCCCCACGTGGAGTAAAGTGATGCACCTCTGCACAAACAAAACAAATATTCATTCTGTGGCTTGGGACGTCGTAATGAAAATTTATATTATTTACGAACTGAAATTATAGATACAGTCAGTGAGATGGAGTCTTTTCTCACTGGCCCCTAAATTAAGAAAAAAAATCATTGAAATCTATCCCTGTACCCGATGTGTGATAACGTTGCATACACCAGCACGACCCCCAGTCTGTTATCATAGCGACAAGCTGCTTCCTTTCTGAAATATTCAATTGAAATAAGAAAATCATGGATGGATTGGTTAATGAATGAATTTCATTGAATGATAAATTTGGAAAAAGCGATATTTCAGCACATGCTTTAACTGCTGTCTGAACTTCGTCTGAGTAATGGCATAAATTGCGGTGTTTGTACAGCAACTGAGGAGCTGCATCATGAAGCCCAATTCCTGCACAAAGCCATGGAAAAACATAGACTTATAACCCAAATCATCCATCCGGTACCATATAGAATACATCATGAATATTGACCACAAAATGATGAAATTGGCTGTGATCACAAACAGTAAAATGATGGATTGTTTTCGATTTTTCATTTCTGTGTCAGACTGAGCGTCCCCATTGCTGTGAGCTCGGAGTCTTCTGCGGGCTTTGCTGGTCACTAAAATATTTCTGACGGTGAATACATTGAGCAGCAGAATCAGGAGAAATGGTAGAGCCGGAGTTATGATATGGTGGAGGAACTCGATTGTGACCCACACACGGGAAGAAACGACACCATCTGCTACCTCACAAAACCAGGGGTCGTTCCCCTGCACATACCAAGGTGTGAGCATAAAATACCAGAAAATGTTCTTTAAATAGCTGAGCACAGTCACTATTCCTAGAACCACGGCGGCATTTTCCTTACTGCAGTATTTAATTTTCAGATTCTGGCAACAAATGGCCACAAAGCGATCAAAGGTGAAACTGACAGTGAACCAGACAGAACAGTCAGTGGCTGAATAAAGCAGAATAGCGTGGATTTTACACAATGGGAGGTCCAAAATGAAATTTAACGGTATCTGATAAACAATGGGTATGTGTCTCAGTATCAGGTCGAGAATTATGACCAGTAGATCTGCCACTGACATGGCCCCCAGGTAACGTCTGACGCATGGAGACAATCCAGTATCTTTATAAAGCAGGACGTAGATCTTCAACACATTAACTGTGAAGAAGGAAAAAGAAATAAATGATACATCAGTCTGGAAGCAAATTTACCAATTGAGGACCCTTGTGAGAATTTCAAATGTGTCACTGCTTTCAGAGATTTATTGAAGTTGAAATACCAATGGAAAGTTCTGAATTACTTACAAAATTGTGAGGTAAAACACAAGAAACACTCCCTTCCAAACACAGACCCAGATTCATAAAAAGTGATGGTTTCTAGAACATTTCTACACACTCAATTACTCCAGAAATCCCGTTACAGAAAGAAGGAAACACTGTTTCGAAGTCTCTTCAGACAGTTAAGATTTCGAATATATTTTTTCTACATTTACATTTCTTTGCGACAGAGGATCTGATCCAATTTAGACTAAAAGACATCAATTTCCAACCTCAGCTTGTCTTCATGTAATTAAGACAGAGTCCTTCACCGAACGCACTTTGAATGTGGGACTTCACTGACCATCACCAAGGGTGCCTCCATAGACCCACCACTGAGTCAGCAGGGTGAGGCCTCAAATATTTAGCAATAGCCCGTGGGAAGTGATGAGCAAACTAACTAGGGGGGGGGGGAATATTCTCAGCAAACGATTTGCCACAGCTGCATCTGTCCCTAAAACTGTCTGTTGGAGCATTCAACACACAATCCCGGTGATGATAAGGTCTAAGCCTCATATTGAAATAGCGCTCACTGCGCTATGTGGCATTACCTTTACCTATTTCAGAAGAATCGAACAAATGGAACTGGGCATCCACGAGGCACAGTGCGCTGTCAGCAGCTGTAACATCAATGGTCTTTCTTCCATCATAAAGTCAGAAGTGGGCTGGTCACCAATGGTTGCAAAATGTTCAAAACCATTCACAATTCCACTTGCATTATAGCAGTCTATTCACCTCTGCAAGCGATTTAAATAGGAACATTATTGAGACCATTCCGGTGTTAGGGCGTTTGACTCAGCAATTGGAGTAATTTAATCTCACATGCCTGTTATGCAGGAAATGGTGGAGAACATTCAGCCTTTCAATGCTGCTAGTAGATAGGAATATGGGAGGACTGGCTAATGATCTGGAAGCTGGGACTTGAAATATTTCAAGAAAGTAGCCCAGACCCTAACTTTGATAATTATTTTTAAAAGATGTAGAGTGGATATGCCAGGAGTTTTGCACAGCCACTTAATTTTAAACACAACAGAATGTATTTTCAATATTACTGAATGAAATACAATCTAATGAGAAGAGAATATAGAATAACCTAACCAGTCCGAATATCAACAGACTATCCCAACTTAATTATGCTCTACCATTTACATATGACAATTTGCATAAACATGCCTTGGCAAGAAATGTACAAGTCCACATAGGTTATAATATGAGAGCTGTTTGACAGAGCGGGAATAGCAGGGATCTGCTTCTTTGCGTCCAGCAGGTTCACAAATCTGCTTTGCTAAAACCTAACCAAACCAGAGGAAAGCTGAACTGGGAGACCTGAACACTCCCCTTTCAGAGTCCAAGTTATTTTGTATTAAAATTGATTTTAAACGTTTCCTGAGGCAGTATCTGTTAGTGTAATCAAATTGTCTCTAAAGCCCTTCAAACGTAGAGCTTTCGGAACCTCTGTCTTTTCCAACCCCCTGAAATAAAAACAAGGACAGTATAATCTTGTTAAAGGAGTAGCATCACCACACCTCCCACCTTAAAAACGTGAACCATCAATACTCAAATATGGCTTCATTTTAACCTCCCTTAATCTTACACTGTTGGTACATGACAACACCAACATACATTATATTGACAATAATAATGAAAATATGCACTAATCTACTTTTTGTAAACTGTTTTAATCTTGCCACCGAACGTTTCCATTTCTTGTTCAAGTCTCGACAATGCATCAGCAATCAAATTTGCTCAACTGCCAAATGATCAGTTTTCAAATTGGCTGGCTGTTACGACAAGCTCTGTCTGATTCAGTTCAGAATTTTCGTTCTTAAATTTCTCCACGAGTTTCAATGGGTTATGAACAGTGTATATGATTGTCTCAGAAATTTTACTGGTAATATAAACATTACAATTTTGTAAAATGAAGAATAAGCTCAAACTGTCCGTCTCAAAAGTCAAGTATTTCTGCTGATGAATATAACTGGCATGTCTTTTTAACTTCTCATCATCTGCCTGCAAGCACAGAGCTCTGACACCCACATCAATTGCATCGATAGCCACCTTGAATGTCTTTGCATAATTAGGAGTGGTGAATACTGGGCCAGTGCTGAACACAGCTTTCATGACGTCAAATGCCTTGTGACAGTCCACTGTCCACAGAAACGCCTTGCCACATTGGTAGCACTTGGTAGAAATTTCCGATAATTTTCACTCAATTCCAGCAGTTTTAATACTGATCGTTTTATTGATGGAAGGGAAACTTCCCAATTAACATCTTTTTGTATTCAGTGAGTCAATTTTTCCCATTTCCTGTAACATTGCAATTGGGTATTATGGGAACAATGCTAACGTTAATAGTAGTCATGATTTGGAGGTGCGGGTGTTGGACTGGGATGTACAAAGTTAAAAATCACACAACACCAGGTTATGGTCCAACAGGTCCCTTTGGAAGCACACTAGCTTTCGGAGCGTCGCTCCTTCATCAGGTGGTAATGGAGGGCTCAATCCTAACACACAGAATTTATAGCAAACATTTACAGTGTGATGTAACTGAAATTGTCTGTTAAGCCTTTCATCTGTTAGAATACCATGATAGTTTCACTTCATTCATGTGGAAATCAGAAAATCTTTTTTTTTAAGTTGCATTTTCAGGTTATCTGTTAACAATGGTGATAGCTAGACAAAATGTTGAAGGTGTTAGTCCCTGTGTTCTCTGTCTATGCCATGATATTTAGGTTGATTCTAATCTAAAAAGTGAGATAACGGAGTTTTACATGAATTCATGCAGTTTTTGAGCTCAGAGGCCTACATGTATATCACACTGTAAACTTTTGCTTTAAATTCTGTGTGTTAGGATTCAGCCCTCCATTACCACCTGATGAAGGAGCAACGCTCCGAAAGCTACTGTGCTTCCAATTAAACATATTGGACTATAACCTGGTGCTGTGTGATTTTTAACATTAATAGTGTATGTTGGGATATTGGCAAACACTTGTTTGCTGACAGAATATTCTGTGTTTTCTATGCGTAACAAGCTAGTTTGCAGTCTAACAACAGGCAGAAAACATCGGCTGTGGAAGACAATACTAGCGTTGTGATAACCGTAGAAACCCTGTCTGTTATTGTGCAAACCGCGATTCTGCAGTTAGCTGCAGAAACTGTTCCTGTTATTGTATAAAAATCTTCCTGTTATTGAGAATTGTGGCAAGGTAACAGCGAAACGTCTTGCTGCAGCCTGTTGCCCACAGAAAACCTTTGTGATGGACCAGAGACTGGAAAAGCTTGCGAATCTACAAGAGGAATCTACATAACTATATGCTTTGCTTCGGTTAATGGCGTAAAGGACCGATGATCGTTGTATTCCAGGAGATTGCCTGGTTATATTTCCGCTCATAGGGCCACCACACACCTCCCAATATCATTTGTTGAATCATCTGTGTTTTGACTTGCCCTAAATTTGAGTCTTGAGTAAACTTTACCTGCAACTATTAGCGAAGAAGATGTGATACCGTCTGTGGCACTGGGTCAGTTGGACACTTCCAGGCAGTACACCAAACACAGGCAGTTCAAATCACAGTGGCTGTTGTTCTGTTCCGAGTGAGAGTATCTTTTGTGTGACATCGGACTTGAGCAAATTCTGACAATGTAGTTACCTCACTCGAGCACCTCGCCGGAGCTGTAGTTAAGAGGGGAAATCCGCCATGTGACAGTCTGGACACTCCAGTCGGAGTGGAGGATTGCAAAGGGAAACATGGGACGTGATATTCAGATGTCAATGATTTTCACTGCCCGGGATAAGGTCCAAGAATAAAATAAGTGCAGTATCGGTACTGATCACTCCCTAAAACAGGAATCACCAGATACTGATAGGAGCAGTCCTAGGTGAGACACGGCCGTTGGGACAACATGCAACCGACATGCCAGGTGGGTAAACATAATCGGCCGACAGAGGATCTGCGAGTATCAACGCATCATTATTATGATAGGACAGGAACATTGATGGGGACCGCAGGTCTCTTATTCAACAGTATTTGTGAACAGACGTTCACTCATTGAACAGATGGAAAAATACGGGGTGGAATCTGATCCGCCCCAGGCCGTGGATCACCATCAGAAATTGGCTCTTAGGACAACTGAAAGATAGGACCATGGAAACGCGTGCCCATTTAGTGCAACAATGGACTGGTCTTAGAGAGGTGGACAGAGGAGAAAAGAATCTAAGAACAAGAGTTAGAGAAATAGGGATTACCAGGCCCTCTGAGAAATTGGACATTTTGATAATTAGTTCTTTCTGTGAATTAGTCAACTTGGTAAATTGTAATACTTAAATTAACGGACCGACTTTGCGAGAGAAAGATATTTGTGAAATGAATGGGGAACAACTGATCTCCGGCTTCCTCCCTGAGAAGGGAACATGTATACTGTACATGCATGTTCATTGCAGGTTTGATTCCAAAACAAAACTTTGTCAGCTCTGGGACAGCGATTGCCAGAAGTAAGTAAATTCTTCCACACTTTACTGCGGCAAGCAGGGGGTGGGTGGCTTTTCGTCAGCGGTGGTTATGCAGGTCCATTCCGACAAAGATGACATATAATATCTGCAGGTAACGGCTTGCCCAAATGCATAGCTGCCTGAGACTGTTCTGCATAGGCTGTAAAGGTCAGTTAATCCTTCGTGATCACAGGGAATATCATTTTCCATCCGAAAGTTACCCCTGCAGAAATACTGAATTCGTGGAAATTACGATCAGCCTCTTACATGAGAAGGGACGAAATGGGAGGCTGTCCTTTTGATATTCACCAAATCCGTTACCATTTTCCAAGATACCAATGAAAACCCAGCTGAAGGAGTTTTATAAAACAGCAAGGGGCAAACACGAAGAACAGGATGAACAGAAGTAATTAGAGAGTTGTCCGAAGGAGTCATCGACGGGTATTACAGTTTGGGTTAAGGCTGCAACCTGTAAAACAGCTTTGATCCAATGTGGAAGGGTTCCTTTGAGGGTACAATTAGCGGTGATACATGTGCTTACATAGACATGCAATGGAAACAGGTCTGGAAACAGGTCTCAACAGTAGAAATATGCAGGCACCAACTAATGATCCTCACCCTCTGCTTTCATTTCAGACTGATTCCTCTCAGATCTAGCATAGGTCCTTTGCAGTTGTTGTGCGCGGGCGGTACAGCCTATCGACCATTGTATTACTCCGTTTGGTAATCTTCAGCATGGTTTTGTTCTCTTCCGCCCTTTTCCAGTTATGCTGACCTAAAATGTTTAACCTTCCAAAAAGAGTTACTGTTGTAAGAGTTCTAAAAACATAACTTCGACTTAGTTTAAAACTTGCATAGGAACATGTCATATGCGTAGAATGAGCCATAAACTAAGTTTATGGTACATAGGTAGATTTAGAGAAAGAGTAAATAACAACTGGGGAAAGATTGAAATGGCGATTGAAGTTGTCACGCATTTAAGTGAAAAGGAAGATTAGGTGAGAGTATTGAATTGAAAGCTTTCTTTTGTTTGTGTCCTTGTCTTTACCCGGTGAACTTGGTGATCAAGCCACGATCCGAGACATTGGGAATTTGCGTGCAGAGATAAAATCTCATAGATCTTTTGATTAATTCAAATTGGAGTCAACAATGCATAACCGCCTTGGGATGTCGATGTAAGTGTGCAAAAATAATTGAGACCTCAGAAATAATGAACATGCGTGAAAGCTGAGACAACAAATGTGCCCCAAAGAAAGGAAATTCTCCATGTATACATCCTTGACAAATAGGTTAGTGTGGCTTGGGAGTACACAATACCTCAGTAAAAACGATAAAACATTGACAGATAATCTGTAGAGAAACTAACTTAAAAAAATTGATAGTGAGCTGTCGTGATAGGGAGAAAGCAAAAATGATACTCCTATCACTTTTCAGAACCAACGCGTCCTTGACTATTTACAAGAAGCAAAGCATGGCACCTGTGTTGTTATTGGACAGTAGTATTGCACGTACATTTCAAACACTTCAGACAATGTAACTAAGCTCACGGATCACATATACCTTGAGGCTGATCGAGTCCGGCCGGAACGGAAGCAATTTGATGATTACAATCCCCAAGATCGCTAGGGCGGCTACTGGGAGGTTTTTGGGGTTCTTGTGTTCTGCATTATTTGATTGTTCTTGTTGTTATTGTCATGGTTTCCTGTGTCGTTGTGGCATTTTGCAATTCATGTTGGAGAATCTTAACTGCTTGCCATATACCAGCTGTTTGTCTCCATACTGACGTTACTGTGCAGCATTCCCCAAATCGTGGAAGGGACTCAAATGAGCTTTGGATATAACTGGTCTGGAATCCACGGACCCCTGTTGCATTTGTGACAAGGTATAGTGCTAATACTACTAGTGTATGCTGGGATACTTGGCCAAAACGTGTTTGCTGAGAAAACATTGTGTTTTCTGGGTGCATCAAGAACGTTAGCAAAACTAATCACAAGCATGCAACATCTGCTATGCAAGGCAATGGGCAAGTGCTGTGATAAGCGTAGAAAGACATCATCTATTATTGTGGAAATCGAGAATCTGCAAGTAGCTGTAGAAACTGTTACTGTTATCATAAAAGACATTTCCGCTTAATGAGAGTTGTGGTAAGGTAACAGCAAAACATCTTGCTGCAGCCGAATGCCTAAAACGTTTTTGTCAGTGACGAGGGACGGAAGCAGCCTGCGAACATTCAAGAGGAAAAGCATTTACGTAATCAAATTGATGTGATTTGGTAAAAGGTGAAAAAGTCCGTTGTATGAAAGATCGTAATATTTGGGGAGATTGCTTGTTTGTAATCCTGCTCAAACAGCGACCTCGCATTTCCACACACTTTTTAAAAATAAACTGTGTTTGGACTTGCTCTAATTTTGAGTCTTGAGTAATTTTCAAACATGACTCAGGAAGGTGACTTGGGCTTTGTCAATTTGACTTTCAGCAAGGTTTATCATTAAGCCTGCATTCTGAAGTCGATCTATCAACTCTTATAAATGTTGTAAATATTCCTTATATTTCTGATTACAAGTCATGAGTGCGTCAATATATCCGACACAATGGTTGAATACGGAAATTACATTATTGGTTAGTCTATGAATCGTGGCTGGCACATCTTTCATTCCAAAAGACATATCTTCAAACTTATACAGTCCATTTGGCGTTACGAAAGCCAAAATTATTTCGAACAAAGTTATCTATCCGTATCTTCATGGCAAGTACAACTTACAAATATAAGTTGCTTGTCCCACCTTTTCAGCACAGTCTTCCAAACGTGCAATTGAATATGTATTAGGCTTTGTAATAAATTAATTTTGTGGTAGTCCACACATAAATGTTGGGTACCATCTGGTTTTGGCACTATTACTCGGGGTGAGCACCAGTCACTGTAACTCACTTAAATTTTGCCAGTGTGGATCATGCGTTCAAAATCCTTTGCAGCTGTGTACACTTTGGACGGTTATTCCTGAAGATTGTTGCTTAATGGGAACAGCATATCTATATCATGCATAATTAGGTTAGCATTTCCCAATTATTTCCAAATATCTCACCAAGTCCTGGTCATTTGGATTTCCATCTGGAATGTAGCTCAACAATGTAACCCAAATTTTGACAACTTTATTGCTGTCCAAATTAATTTGAGGAATGTCCAACAAAGAATCCTCCGAAATCAGTTCTCCTGTTTGTGCTGTGACCAACAACACAGTTTCGTTTAGCTTCCATTAATATGTCAAAATATCTTTTGAGCAGATGCACATGACATACTCTGTGAGGTTTCTTTCTGCATGGAGTCCTTATCAAATAATTCACGTCAGTAAATTTCCTTTCGAATTCATACGGTCCACGAAACCTTGCTTTTAACGGTTTACCTATAACTGGAAGTAACACTAACATCACTTCGCTGATAGCAAAATTGTGAGTCTTTGATTTCTTGTCTGCTTCGTGCTTCATTGTAAATTGTGACATTTGCAAATGTTGCCAAACAAGTCCTCCACTCATTTTAATCATTTCCTAAAATTTTACGCACAGTGTCTGAATTCTGGTTTACCAAGTTATCCTTAAGCAACATCAGCAGCCGTTTCACGTTATGACCAAGAACTCATTCAAATGGTTAAAATTTGGTTGTTTCCTTTGGTGCATCATTGACCGCAAAACATATCGAGGGAATTCTCTTATGCCAGCCATCTGAATAATCCAAAATATCAGCCCTCAATGTGGATATTTAATGGCTGACGCCGTTTACTAGCTCTCCCTGCGACTCTGGATGGTACGCTGTAGATTTGAATTGTTTTATTCCCAAACTGTTCATAACTTCCTTAAATAATGTTAATATGATGTTTGATCATTGCTCTGATGGTATCTCTGTGGGTAGTTCGTATCTACTGAAAAAAATATGAGTGACTACTCCTACAAACATTTTAGCTGCAATATTGCATGATAGAGTGACCTGAGGAAAACTCGTGGAGAAATTCATTATTGAGAACAAAAAAATAATTCGCACTTTTTTGTTTTCTGCACTGATCGAACACAATCAATTCAGACTTTTGTAAAAGTTTCATCAACTGCATGAACAAGTATTAAAGGTTTTGTTACTGCATTTGGTTTACCAATTATCTGACATGTATGACATCGCGGGCAAAATTCAACTACTGTACATGCTTGTGCAATCCTGGCCAGAAAAATGTTCGTGCATGTTCGCTTGTGTTTTGCTCAACGTTAAATGCGCCCTCTTAGGGTGGCAACAGAGGAGAGGGAGTGGCATTTTTGATAAGGGATAGCATTAGAGCTGTGCTGAGCGAGGATATTCCCGGAAATACATCCAGAGAAGTTATTTGGGTGGAACTGAGAAATAAGAAAGGAATGATCAACTTATTGGGATTGTATTATAGACCCGCTAAAAGTCAGAGGAAAGTTGAGAAACAAACTTGTAAGGAGATCTCAGGTATCCGTAAGAATAATAGGGTAGTTATGGTCGGGGATTTTAACTTTCCAAACATCGACTGGGACTGCCACGGTGTTAAAGGTTTAGACGGAGAGGGATTTCTTAAATGCGTACAAGACAATTTTCTGATACAGTATGTGGATGTACCGACTCGAGAATGTGCAAAACTTGACCAACTCTTGGGAAATAAGGCAGGGCAGGGGACTGAGGTGTCAGTTGGGGAGCACTTTGGGGCCAGCGACCATAATTCTATTAGTTTTGAAATCGTGATGGAAAAGGACAGACCAGATTAAGATTAGATTACATTACAGTGTGGAAACAGGCCCTTTGGCCCAACAAGTCCACACCGACCCGCCGAAGCGCAACCCACCCATACCCCTACATTTACCCCTTTACCTAACACTATGGGCAATTTAGCATAGCCAATTCACCTGACCCTGCACATCTTTGGACTGTGGGAGGGAACCGGAGCACCCGGAGGAAACCCACGCAAACACGGGGAGAACATGCAAACTCCACACAGTCAGTCGCCTGAGGCGGGAATTGAACCCGGGTCTCAGGCGCTGTGAGGCAGCAGTGCTAACCACTGTGCCACCGTGCCGCCCACAGATCTAAAAGTTGAAGTTCTAATTTGGAGAAAGGCCAATTTTGACGGCATTAGGCTAGAACTTTCGAAAGCTGATTGGAGGCAGATGTTCTCAGGTAAAGGGATGGCTGGAAAATGGGAAGCCTTCAGAAATGAGATAACGAGAATCCAGAGAAAGTATATTCCTGTCAGGGTGAAAGGGAAGGCTGGTACGTTTAGGAAATGCTGGATGACTAAATAAATTGAGGGTTTGGTTCAGAAAAAGAAGGAAGCATATATCAGGTATAGACAGGATAGATCGAGTGAATCCTTAGAAGAGTATAAACGAAGTAGAAGTATACTTAAAAGGGAAATCAGGAGGGCGAAAAGGGGACACGAATAGCGTTGGCAAATAGAATTATGGAGAATCCAAAGTGTTTTTAAAAAATATATTAAGGACAAAAGGGTAACTAGGGAGCGAATACGGCCCATCAAAGGTCAGCAAGGCGGCCTTTGTGTGGAGCCACAGAAAATGGGGGAAATACTAAAATAACATTTTGCATCAGTATTTACGTGGAAAAAGATATGGAAGATATATTCTGTAGGGAAATAGATGGTGACATCTTGCAAAATGTCTAGATTACAGAGGAGGAAGTGCTGGATGTCTTTAAACTGTTAAAGTTGGATAAATCCCCAGGACCTGATCAGGTGTACCCGAGAACTCTGTGGGAGCTTGAGAAGTGGTTGCTGGGCCTCTATTAGAGATATTTATATCATCGATAGTCGCAGGTGAGTTGCCGGTAGACTGGAGGTTCGCAAACGCGGTGCCACTTTTTAAGAAGTGCGATAAAGACATGCCAGGGAACGATAGACTGGTGAGCCTGTCCTCAGTGGTGGGTAAGCTGTTGGACGGAATCCTGAGGGACAGGGTGTATTTGCATTTGGAAAGGCAACGACTGATTACTGATAGTTAACATGGTTTGTGCGTGAGAAATCATGTCTCACAACCTTGATTCAGTTTTTTAAAGAAGTAACAAAGAATATTGATGAGGGCAGAGCAGTAGACGTGATCTATATGGACTTCAGTAATGCGTTTGACAAGGGTCCCCATGGGAGACTGTTTAGCAAAGTTAGATCTCATAGAATAAAGGGAGAACTAACCATATGGAAACAAATCTGGCTCAAAGGGAGAAGACATAGGGTGGTGGTGGAGTGTTGTTTTTCAGATGGGGGGCTTGTGACCAGTGGATTGCGACCAGGATCGGTGCTGGGTCCTCTAATATTTGTCATTTACATAAATAATTTTGACGCCAGCATAAGAGGTTCTGTTAGTAAGTTTGCAGATGACACCAAAATTGGTGGTGTAATGGGCAGCGAAGAGGGTTACCTCAGATTCCAACAGGATCTGGACCAGATGGGCCAATGGGCAGTGAAGTGGAAGATGGAGTTTAATTCAGATAAATGCGACGTGCTGCATTTTGGGAAAGCAAATCTTAGCAGGACTTATACACTTCATGGTAAGGCCCTCGGGAGTGTTACTGAACAAAGGGACCTTGAAGAGCAGGTTCATAAGTCCTTGAAAGTGGAGTCGCAGATAGATAGGATAGTGAAAAAGGCGTTTATTGGTCAGAGTATTGAGTACAGGAGTTGGGAGGTCATGTTGCGGATGTACAGGACATTGGTTAGGCCACTGTTGGAATATTGCGTGCAATTTTGGTCTCCTTCCTATCGTAAAAATGTTGTGAAACTTGAAGGGGTTCAGAAAGGATTTACAAGGATGTTGCCAGGGTTGGAGGATTTGAGCTTTCGGGAGAGGCTGAACAGGTTGGGACTGTTTTCCCTAGACCGTTGGAGGCTGAGGGATGACCTTATAGAGGTTTACAAAATTATGAAGGGCATGGATTGGACAAATAGTCAAAGTATTTTCCCTGGGATCGGGGTGTCCAGAACGAGGGGGCATAGGTTTAGGGTGAGAGAGGAATGATATAAAAGAGCCCTAAGGGGCAACGTTTTCACGCAGAGGGTAGTACGTGTATGAAATGAGCTGCTAGAGGATGTGGAGAAGGCTGGTACAATTGCAACATTTAAGAGGCATTTGGATGGCTATATGAATAGGAAGGGTTTGGAAGAATATGTGCCGGTGCTGGCAGGTGGGACTAGATTGGGTTGGGATGTCTTGTCGGTGTAGACAGGTTGGACCGAAAGGTCTGTTTCCATGCTGTACATCTCTATGATTCTATGACTCTAGTAGTTCATAATTTCTATAACACAGTGGCGATATGATTGATGCACTTGTGCCGTTTTCTCATCTGACTAAATACATTATGGTCTCTTTTCCCTTATTAAGACTGCTTTTTTTATGATAATAGACTCTAGGGACACATTCGGATAATTTTTTTTGCATGCATTTTTGTTACAATTGACATAGAACATAGAACAATACAGCACAGAACAGGCCCTTCGGCCCACGATGTATTGCCGAACATTTGTCCTAGCTTAAGCACCCATCCATGTACCTATCCAATTGCCGCTAAAAGGTCACCAGTGATTCTGACTCTGCCACTCCCACAGGCAGCTTTAAACTTTCATATTTTTGCTGTAACACAGTACATTTATCTGAGCTAAATGCATCTGCTTTGTCATCGTTCTGCTCCTGTTTGTGTCAAACAGTTAATCAACCAGGCTCTCTGTTTATTCTACTTCAACTCTGGTATCTGCACACTTGGACCTTTCCTGATTCAACTGGTGACTTTTTTCCTTGTTACCACAGAGTCCTGAAACATCTCAGGATGCAATAGTTCAGTTGCCCGTGTCTCCATTGGCTTTTCAAACACAGTGGGCAGCATTTCTACCTATGACCCCGCTTTATTTTTAGAAAGGCTAAATGATCTTCCTGGACCTGACAGGTTTACTTGTACTCATACCACAAATTCTCCACTCTTCACCGGACACTTTAAACTCACTTTACATAATCAAGCACTGTATGTCTCAATGCCAATTTCAGTTACCTGCACTTTTTCTGGCAATAATCCTTCAGAGGTGCATATGTCCTGTAACAACAGCACATATTAAGAATATCCTGTACCTATTAATACTGTAACATCCTTATCTGCGGATCCTCGCCTATCCAAGTCAAATTTACCTTTCCAACGTATATGGTATGAGATGATCAGGAACGTCCTCCTTGACGAACCTCCGACAAGATTGTTCATTCTGGTACAGCTTTCTAGACTCTATTGTGCTTTCCATGACCACTCCAGCAAAATTCGCTGGTTTATCTTGGTTTACTACTTCCCACTGCGTTTTCTAATCCAGCAACATTGTGAATTCCTGTGGGTTGCTTTATTGCAGTGAAAACATCAGAGTTTTTTTTTAATTCACTTTGTCCTTTAAGGGTTTCGAAGTTACCCTGTAGTAAGCTATCTTTAAGATCTTTACTGAGATATAACCTTCCGTTTCCACGTACGTATTTCTCTGTTCCAAAATTTCTGTCCATCTCTGATCGAAATTGATATGGAAAGCAAACTTTGACTGATGAGCCAACTTTTAATCATCAGACATTTCAGCTGCTAACCTTGCCTCTTTAACTGTTTGCTCTTCCACATGCACTTCCGTTACTTCAGGAAGTGAATTATTGAACTCCTCGAATAATCCTTTTGAAGAACGTCATAGATTTGCTGGATTTTTAATGCCCTTATCCACCCATGAAAATTACATTGTTTGATCCGTTCAAACTCATTGTAGGTTTGACCAGAGTCCTTCTTTGGACTCCTGAAACGGTGTTTGCAGGTCTATCGTGGGACTAGGATAGAACTGCACAATCGCTGTGAAACTTTAGATAGGAATGGTTGAGTTTCTGGAGAGTACGTTAACAAAGTTGAAAACAATGCTCAGTAATAGCTTCTACAGTCTGCCAACAAGAAAAGCAAAAGAAAATAAAAGTGCAGCTTCTTGATGGTCTGAAAGTAGAGATTGGGGAATTGAAAATAGGGAAATGGCCGAACCAAGACGCAACTTCGTTAGTGTTGGCTTCACAGAAGAAATCATTTGAAAAAAAAATCTCCAATCAATATGAGGAAACCTAAGTCTGGCGAGAAAAAGAAATAAAATGAAAATAGTAAAAAAAATAAGTGGGGCGGGGTAGCGTTTTGCGGAGGGAGAGGAGTGGAGTGGTCAGATTGTGGTCAGTGAACACAAGTAGAGGGTATGGACTGGTTGATGGCTGAAGTGTCATTACCTGAAATGCAAGGTAGGAGGACATGCTGGAAAAGTATGAGAGAATGGGAAGGGAGGTTGGTTGAAATTGAAAAATTCATTTTTGAATAGAGTCATTCTCTGCTGATCATGTGTTCAGCCACATATACAAGTTTCCCCGAATAATTGAAAAGTACCAGGCATCGCAATTGCAGTTTTTCGTGCGACTTGACAAACCAGCCGTCCAACGAAATGAGTGGGAAACTATTAAATTGCTTGACAAAGAAATAGTCAAAGGCAAAGGACAGTGGAAACCTGGACAACAAAGGAGAAAGTGCAAGAAGGATAATGATCAAGAAAACGGCTGGGGCTTATGAAAAGGTTCTCTGCCGGATATCGTATTTTGTAATGAGACAAATGCCCAGATGATGCTATTTTTTGATCAATGCCTTTGTTTGCATTGAGGTTGTCTTTCATTTGTTTATCAGCTTCGTGACTGTCATTCTCTGGGTCATAAATTTGTCAAAATTCTCAGGTTCATCTAATATTCATAATTCATCTGAGGCCGATTCCATTCATTTAATGCAATTTTCATTTTTATGTGAACTATCGTGGAGTAACCTTCCCTTTCTTTCTGTTTGTATCTTAGAGAAATGCACATATTTTTCTGACTTTGCAGTAGTTCTGTGAATAAAATAAATTGTTCGTCTGTCACTAAACTTTATATTGTACTTCCCCAATTCACCGCAGCCAAATTCACCCTCTAATCTCCGATTTCCATGAAATTTGACGGTAATGTTCCATAATGTATACAGATACTTCCTAAAATGTAATATATTGTCATTGTTTTCGAATAGCTGCTTCAGAAAAGGTAATTAATGAACTCTCCTGACACGGAATATCAAATCCAAAACGACCTGGTCTGTAGCTTGAGTTACCACAAACTTTCGGAATTTATTTTTCGTTAGCAGTCATTTAGTTAATGCTGTTTAGATACATATTAAGATTGTTCTTTATTACTCCAGTTTCCACAATACATGCTAAACAAATATTCAAAGCTTATGATGTACAAAATTTCTGCAACAATTTTATTTCCATGTACAACGCTCCAGTGTTTGTTTTCCTTCCTATTTGCAAGCTGCTCCTAAAGTGTTTCTGTGGAATCTGAGGGACGCGGTCTGTGGTATTCTTATTCATAGGCTTAAAAGTATTTGGTGAAGCTCACCTCGACGCTGAGAGGATCCAAAGAAATTTCCAGCAATGCAGGACAAGTGACAATAACCTTCACTGCTCTATCAGGAAAAATGTCACTGTATTCCGTCACAGTAACGGAATACAGTGATAGCACCTATCCCAGAACAATTTCCACACTATGACATGAACAGGTTTCCTGAGCTATCAGACTGACTATTGAACGCAGCACCTTGTCTTTCTATCCCCTTCCAGTATATCCCTGCACTTATAACACTACAGGGATTCAAAACTGTGAAAACTCGCTATTCTCCCCCCAGTGCAACCTGCACCCACCGCCACTCTGCCTACCTTTCTCTCATTCCAAGAGAAACAGCCTGCAATGAAACACAAAGGGCTAACCAGCATCCACCCCTCACACTCCCCACATCACGTGGACCGCACCCTGGCACGAACTGGAGAGGACCAGGCCAATTCATGTGGACATTCTGAGGCATCCACATCCGATCAACTGGGGAAGGAGCAATGTTCAGTTAAGATCAATTCTCACTTTAAATCCACTATCGGGTCTGAATAATTGGTAAACTCCCAAATATGTTAACTCGCAAAATACATGCACAGAAACGGGCACAAAAACACATGAAAGGGCATACAGAGAACATACAGTCACACACATGCAGACACAAACACAGATGGAAACACAGAGAACGATATGCAGAAAGATGTAGACAAACGAATGCGCTGACATAAAAGTACATGGGCACATGCACACACACACAAATAACGGTGTATTTAAGACAGAAATAGAAAAGCTATAGATTAATAAGGACATCAAGGGTTCCAGGGAGAAAGGTGCTGAGAACCATAACCATCATTATTGAAGAGCACATTGGACGCGATGGGGTACATGGCTTACTTCTGCTTTATTTCATGCTGGTATGGCGTTAAGCTACCTGGAATTCTTCTCCCGAGAGAGCTAAGGAGGAAGCGATTGTTAGATGTTTGATTGGAAAAGATCAGAAGCAATGTGCGACAGGTTTGGAGGGTTGAATAATTTATATTTATTTCTAATTATTGCATTCTTAGGTTCCACAAGTGGTGGCGATTTGATGTTGGAACAGTTTTAAAATAATGGACCCTGTTTTTGAAATCCGATGTCCCTTTTTTCTTAGTGTTGTGTTATCTAATGTTTCGTCATCGTCAGGAAGCAGAAAATTCGTGGTTAATCAAGATAGTCAAGGCTGATATCGATTGATATTTGCTGGACAGTAGATTCAATGTTTATTGAGAACAAGCGAAAAGGAGATGGTCACCCTCATTTGGATTCGGATTGGCGGACGTCTGCCCCTGCCCCATGCGCTGTTCTTCCGTTCCATCCCTCGAGGCTGTCACAGACGTAGAGGGCCACCCCAGTTAGCAAGTCTTGATTGTTACGAAGAGATGGGTGGAGAATATTCTTCCCCTCTAATGAACTACACTGGAATAGGGAATGAAATAATTCAGCTCATTGAGTGTGTTACAAAGCACAAATGGCAATCATTCAGCCTGCCCAGAACTTTGAGGCTTTGGCTAACAGGAAGTAGAGTGTAGCAAACAAAATCTATTTTCAGATTGCAAAGCTGTGTCTGAGAGATCAGTCTGGTGTCGGCACTGATCGACAATCTGTATGAAAGATTTGGTTGAAGGAAGCTCAATGGATTGCTGCTCAATTAACTCATACACAGACATGGTTATCCCAGTAGTTGTCAAATGGAGGAAATATGTCAGTGATGTAGGACAGACATCGGAGGTGTTTGAGGAAAACTTCAACAGAAGGAACACAACGTGAGTTGTCTATTTTGGTCGGGAGGATAAAAAAAGTAAACATATTAAATGAAGAGAGCTCGCAGAACTCTGATGCAGAGTGTTTTTGAGTTCCTATGAAAGAATCATAAAAAATGTTAGTCTGCAGATGCAACAAGTAATTAGGAAGGCAATGGGACAATGCTGTTTCTGACAAATGGGTATTGGGTTCAATCATAGGGATGTTTTACTGCATTTGTACAGGGCATTGCGAAGTCCACATCTAGTGCACGGTGTGGTGATTTGATCCCCTAAGCGAAGGAAAAAAAGTAACTATTTCAGAATCTTTTGAAAGACGTTTACCTTGACTCATTCCTGGAATGAAGGCCTTGCGTTATGAACGATCATCAGATTAGTTCTTAGATGCGAAATTTTAATAAACAATATAGATTTTCAGAAAGTGGATTGGCTTGCTAGAGATTTTGCCTTGAGAAAGGCACCAAAGATAGACATATATTCTAAGCATAAGCTGCACTGATTTTGACACATATTATAAAAACACTGATCAAATTTTCAAAAGCACGCAGGCACATGTAAACATGTCAACAAATTATAACACAGTGATAATGTTTGCTCAGAAAACCTGTGTTCGTTCTTCCTCAATGACAAGTATACCGTTCTGGATACTGTCCGGGGAGAGGGGATGATTCACCGGGGAAACCCCCAGCAGCTAGGTTTCTGTCACTGAGACTGGGTCTGTGGCTCGGTAGGGAAGTGAGGAGAATAGGATAACAATAATGATAGGAGATTCAATCGTGAGATGAGCAAAAAGATTCTGCACTTGCAATAGAGACGACCTGATGGCGTGTTGCTTCCTGGGTGCAAAAGTCAGGATTGTCTCGGAGCGTGTTTATAGCATCCTTAAGAAGGAGAGAAAGCATCAAGTATTTGCGATACATTTCGGTTTCAATAACATAGACAGGGAAATGGATTGGGACCTGAAAGGACAATAACCGACATTACAATAGAAGCTGGAAGGCATGACGAGCAGGGTAGTTACCTCAGGATTGCTACTGGTGCAACATGATAGTGAGGGTATGAATAGGGAGCGATTGCACATGAACACTTGTTTGCAGGGCTGGTGCATGAGGGAAAACTTCAGTTTTGTGTATCATTGGGAAGGTGGGAACTGCACAAGACGGCTGGTTTGCACCGAGACAGGAGGGGCAACAATATCTTGGGCGGGAGATTTTCTACACCTCTTTAAGAGAGTTTAAACTGTGTTGGTCGGGTGTGAACCGTCAGATGCAGCGTGCCATCTGTGAGCAAGGGTAGGTGCATACTGGCTAAAGGTGCAGTCACTGTGATGAGTTGAAGTGTGTCTATGTTAATACAAGAAGGCGGCTCCGTGTTTCGCACTGCTGTCTTACTAGCCCAGGAACCCTGGCTCCATTATAACATCTAGTGATTATCTGTCCGAAGTTTGCACATTCTCCCCGTGTCTGCTTGGGTGCTCCGGTTTCCTCCACTATCTGAGGATGTGCAGGTTAAGTTAATTTGTCATACTAAATTGCAAATAGTGTTCAGGGATGTGTGGGTTCGGTGCAATAGTGACCGGTAAATGTAATGTGGTCGGGAAATGGGTTTGGTTTGGCTTGTCTTCGGCGAGTCGGTGTGCACGTCTTGGGCAACATGTTTCCATACTGCAGGGAGTCTATACAATTGTATGAACATTTCAAGAATAAGGGTGAAGAACTCAGACATTGAATCAATACTTGGAACTCTGATGTTTTGGCCAATACAGAGAGATGGATTACACAGGAGCAGGAATAAGTGTGAATGATCTGGTGTTTAGATGTTTCAAAAGGAATGGAGGAGGAGGTAAAATAGGTGAAGGATTAGCATTGCGAATCAAGATTAGTACCAAAGCTGCAGAAGGAAAGATAATCGAAGTGTTTTTTTCTACTGAGTCAGTATGGTTGTAAGTCAGAAACAGGAAACGAGCAGACACTTTACTGGGAGATTTGTACAGGCCCTCAAATAAAAGCAGAGACAGGGAAGAGGAGATTGGGAGGGAGATTTGGAAAGGTGCAGAAGTAGCAGTATTGTTGTCATGAGTGAGTTTAACTTCCATAATATTGATAGGAACTTACTTAGTTCAAATGGTCTGCATAGATCAGTTTTTGTCATGTGTGCGCGGTAAGGTTTCCTGACGCAAGATACAGATAGGCTGACGAGAATGGAGGACGTATTGGTTTTGGTGCCTGCCAAAGATCCAATCCAGTTGTCAGATCTCTCAGTGTCAGAGCACATTGGTGATAGTGATCATAACTCGCTAACCTTCACTATACACGTGGAGTGTGATAGGAGCAAACAGTATAGGTAAGTATTCATTTGGTGGAGGGGGGATTACAATAATATTAGATAGGAACTGGGCACCTTATTTTAGAACAGATGGTATCAGGGAAATGCACGACAGAAATGCTGAGTTAGATTAGGAACGACTTGCTAACAGTGCTGGACAGCTTTTCCAACCGAGGCAAGCAAGAGATGGTAGGTTGGAAGAAATTAGGATGACAAGTGATGTGGATCATCTAGTTAATAGAAAAAGGAAAGTTTACTTAAGGTTACGAGGCAAGAATCAGACAGAGCTTAGAGGGTCACATGGTAGCCAGAAAGGAACTGAAGAATGTACTGAGGAGAGCTGGGAGGATGTATGCAAAAGGGTTAGTGCGTACAATTACGGAAAAGCCGAAATGGGGTTTTACACTTATGTGAGGAACAGAAGGAAAATCAGAGTAAACGTCGGACCGATAAGGTATAGTGGACCAAAGTGGCGTCTGGGGTTGGAGGAAGTTGGGAACGTCCCTAATTAATACTTTGGTTCAGTATTCACAACTGAGAAGGTCGTTGATGTTTGTGCGGACAACGTGAAGCAGACTGATATGCCCGAAGAGGTTGATATTTAGAAGGAAGATGTGATGAATATTCTGAGAAGCAGAAGGATCGATAAACACCCTGGAGCAGGTGGGATATAACCAATCTTACACGAACAAGCGAGGGAAGAGATTGCTGCACCTCTAAACGTGATATGTGCATTCCCACTGTCCACTGGATTCGGGCCAGATGATTGGACGTTGGCAAACGTCATTTTCTGGTTCAGGAAAGGAAACGGTTATCATTCCGAGAATGGTAGACCTTTCATTCTTACGTCAGTGTTGGGGAAAGTATTAGCGAAGATTCTGACAGACAGGATTTATGATTGTTTGGTAAACCATAGTTTGTTTAGAGATAGTTAGCATGCCTGTGTGAGGAGTAGGTCATGTCTCACAAATCTCAATGAATATTTGAGACTGTGACAAAACACATTGATAAAGTTATGGTAGTCGATGCGATGTGCAGTATTTTAAGGAAGGCGTTTGATACGGTTCACCATAATTGGCTTACCCAGAAATTAAGTAGGCATGCTATACAATGAAACATGTCAGTATGGATACAGAATTGGCTGGTCCAGAGAAGACAGAAGGTTGTGGTGGATGGAAAATATTCAGCCAGGAGTTTGGTGACAACTGGCGTGCCTCAGGAATCAGTTCTTGCACCTCTGATTGTGGGATTTTTTATAAATGACTGGGGCGAGGAAGTTTAACTGTAAGTTAACAAGTTTGCTAATGGCAGGACATTTTCTGGAGAGGTAGATATTGTGGAGGGCTGTTTAATGTTGCAACGGGACTTTTACCGGATTCAGAACTGGGCTGATTAATGACAGACACTATAAACCTGCGACAAGTTGAAGCGATTCAATTTGTAAGGTCTAATTTGAATGGAGAAGAGAGTAAAAGGCCACATTCATTGTGGTGTGGAGGAGCAGAGGGATCTTGTAGTGCACATCCAGAGATCCCTCAAATTTATCTCGCAGGTTGATAGGTTTGTCAAGCAGGCAGACTACGTGTTGGCTTTCAATAGCAGGGGGCTGAGCTGAAGAGCTGTGTGGTTATGCTTCAGCTCTATAGAGCTCTGGTTCGACCACACAAGGAAGATGGTGTTCAGTCTGGTCGGCTCAGCAAAGGAAAGATACGGAGAGCATGAAGAGGAGATTTCCCAGGATGCTGTCTGGACTGTAGTGCATGTTCTATGTGGAATGGTTTGCAATCTAGGGTATTTCTCACTGGAGTAGTGACTTGATACTGATGTTCAACAGATTGGGAGGCATAGATAGAGTGGATACCAGAAAAAGATATCCCATGGTGGTAATGTTTCTCGCGATTTTCATAAATATAGTGATAGAGGAAGGTTTAGGGGAGATGTCAGAGGTAGGTTCTATACACAGAGGAATGCGTGGAAGGCACTGCTGGCAGCGGTATCGGTTCAGATATATTATTGACATACAAGTGACACTTGAATAGGCACAAGGAAAGCAATAAAGCAAAGGCTATGCAGGTGACTGTAACCTTAGCATAGGACGAAAGGCTGCAAAACTTCGAAGGTCAAAGGGACAGTGCTGTGCTGGGCAGTTCAATGTCCTATGTTCTATGTAAATCGCACTGTGTGCTACAACAGCAATGATGCAGAGCAATAGATGTCATAGTTATATTTTCTGGGGAACATTCAACCAGATTTCACATCGTCCACTTTGATGTTCACTTGAGATTGTTGGATATTTCAGTGCAAAGAGGGAAAATAATGTTCCCTGTCTGAGAAGCAGCATCCTATTGCTCCATCTCTCTTACTTTATTCCTCCTGACAACAAATTGTGAGCGAAGAAAATCTGTGAGTCTTTTTAGTTGCCTCTTGGCGACGATTCCTGTCGACTATTTAATGGAATCTTCACTGCTTGAAACAAAGGGAATTCACCGAAATCCAACTGTTCCAGAAGGTAAAACATTTAGCAGCATCTTGTGCAAGCAGAATATCTTCAGTGGCAGAATAACACTGGAGCAGTTTATCTTTGATCCTTCTGTTATTAGCTGAACAGTTGTGAAGCACTGGAAAGCTTTCATTTTTTTCTGTTTGTCTTAAGACTTGTGTATTTGTGTGTCTCGCACTTTTCGAGAAAATGACTCTGTCTGAGACCTTTATCATTGGCCATATCGCTAAAATTTAAAGTTGTTGTAAGCAGTGTCGGAGTGGATCTGGAAAAGGATCAGAGACTCTCCAACATTGGTGGGAACATAAACGAGGAATTCTGAAAGGAATATTCAAGTATGAATTTTCTTCACGAGTACTTCGTGGTATCTGTGTGCTTGAATTTATTCCAAGTTGAGTTTGGTGAACATTTGACAGAAAAGCAAATGAAGAAAAGTAGTACATACAGACAAATGCTGCTGTACGATCAAAGCCACGATCCTAGTGTTGGTGGTTTAGATGGAGCGTAATTTGTGAAGGATGTACAAGAAACACAATCTAATTTAGTGTGGAGATGTACTGGCTAGACAACGCGTAAAACCATACCTGCTCTTGGGTAATAAAGCAGAGTAAGTCACTGATCATTCACTGGGGGAGCTCTTTGGAGCCAGCGACATAATTCTGTTTGTTTTCAAATAGTGATAGAAAAGGATAGACTGGATCGAAAAGCTGAAATTCTAAACTCGAGAAATGCCATTTTTGACAGTATTAGGCAAGAATTTTCAAAAGCGGATTGAGGGCAGATATTCGCAGCTAAAAGCGTCGGCTGAAAATGGGAAGTCTCAAAAATGGTATAATGTGAGTCCAGAGACAGCATATTTGTTCGTGAGAAAGAAACGCTGGTTGATGTAGGGAATGCTGGATGACTAGAGACTTTGATGTTGTTGTTAAGAAGAAGAAAGAAGCATATGTCAGGTATTAACAAGATAGATCGAATGACGACTGAGAGGAGTATAAAGGAACTAGGAATGTACTGAAGAGGCAAATCAGTAGGGCAAATAGGGGACTTGATATAGCTTTGGCAGGTAGTGTTAAGGAGAATCCAAATGGATTTTGGGAATATGTTAAGGAAAAAGTGGTAACAATGTCGAGAATAGGGCCCCTCAAATATCAACAAGGCAGTTGAATAGCAGGAGATGGGAGAGATACTAAACGAGTATTTTGCATCAGCGTTTACTGCGCAGAAGGACGTGGAAGATGTAGAATGTGGGGAAATAGATGGTGACATCTTGAATAATGAACATATTACGGAGGAGGAGGTTCTCAAAACACATGAAAGTGGATAAATCCCCAGGAGCCGATCAGGCATAACCGAGATGACGGTTGGGAGGGGGAGAAAAGTGATTGCTGCACCCCATGCTGAAATATTTGTATCATCATTCGTCACAGGTGAGGTGCCAGAAGACTTGAGGTTGGCTAACGTAGTGCAACTGTTGAAGAAAGGTGGTAAATAAATGCCAGGTACTATAGACCGATGGGCCTAACATCGATAGTGGATACGTTGCTGGAGGGAATCGTGGGGAGAGGATGTACAGGTATTTGGAAGTACAAGGGATAGTTAACATGGGTTTGTGCGTCGGAAATCATGTCTTACGAACTTCTTTGATTTTTTTTGAAGAAGTAACGAAGAGGCATAATGAGGGCAGAGCGGTGGACATGATCTTATGAACGTCAGTAAGGCGTTCGACAAGGTCCCTCATGGTTAGCAAGAGCGTTCTCATGGAATACAGGGAGAGTTAGCCATTTGCATACAGATCTGGTTCGAAGGTAGAAGACAGAGCGTGGTGGTAGAGGGTTGCTTTTTAGGCTGGAGGCCTGTGACCAGTGGTGTGCCAGAAGGATTATGTCCATTGGTGTTCATCATTTATATACATAATTTGGATGTGAACAGTGGAGGTAAAGTTAGTAACTTTGCAGATGACACCAAAATTGGATGTATACTGCACAGCGACAAAGATTATCTGATTGTACAACGGGATCGTGATCGATGGGCCAAGAGGCTGAGGAGTGGCAGATGGAGTTTAATTTCGATACAAAATAGCTTTTGCAATGCGTAAAAGCAAATCAGAGCAGAACTTACATATTAAATGAGAAACTCCTGTGCAGTGTTGCTGAAGAAAGAGACTTTGTAGTGCAGGTTCATAGTTCCTTGACTCGCCTCGCAATCAGGTGAAATGTGACTGAATGACAGAGAACCCCTAATTTCTACGATTTGAGCAAAAATAACGATTGTTTTCCTGACAGGACGCGAAACAAACTGAACATTCATGCCTCCTCTGAACAAAATCCTCTTAAAATCGTGATCTAAGAATACACTTATTAAACATTACATTGACTTAATGTCAAATTCACACTCTCTCTGTCCTCTCCATTTCTTCAAGATTTCACCAGCTGATCGCTCTGCGCCATCTTCTTTACGTTTTACTGGAAAAGGTACGTTTTGATATAGTGCGCCTTCTACTTTCTTTGATAGCAAACTATTCGGTGAGCAGTTAACTCTCCAGAACTGAATCCTGTCAATGTCCATTTGCAGCCTATAACAAGCTATCACACTATCAACCACTCGACCAACGATTGTGTTATTGACGAGCTTACCAACCCACCCTTCGCCCTCCACATCCAAGTCACTGGTAAAAATCACAAAGAACAGAGGTCCTGGAACAGATGCCTGTGGAACACCACTACTTACTGAGCTCCAGGCGGAATCCTTTACATCTACCACCGCTTTCTGTCTTCTATGAGCCAGCCAGTTCCTTTACAAACAGCCACATTTCCTTGTATTCCATGCTTCTTTCCTCTGCGAATAAGCTGACAATGGGGAATCTTATGAAATGTCCCGCTAAAATCTATGCATACCACAGCCACTGCTCTATCTTTAGGAATGTGTGTTGTCTCACCCTCAAAATATTCTATAAAGCTTGTGAAGCATGACCTGCCCCTGACAATGCCATGCTGATGAACCCTCATCAAATTATTTTCCAAGTCATCATAAATCGTGTCTCTCAGCATACTCTTCAGGAAATTGCCCACCACCATCTGTAAGACCCAAAATTATCATTTTTTCCCTTTCTTGAACAAGGGAATAACATTTACCATCTTGCAATCAACTGGCATTAGTCCTGGACGTTGAGGACAGAAAGATAATGGCCAACCGAGCAAAAATCTGATTACACTTTCCTCAGTATCCTTGGATGCATCATGTTTGGCCCAAGGGATTTGCCTCTACGTATGTTTATCAAACGTTGCATCATATCCTCCGTCTTAACATCAAATTCGTAACGCACATTAGTCTGTCATACAAATTAAAAGGTCCCTCTCACTCGTGAAGACTGCTGAAAAATATTCATTAAGGATCTCCCCACCTCCTCTGACTCCAATCACAAATTCGCTCCACTGTCCCTGATCAGTCCTACCCTCATAATGGCCACCCTCTTGCTCCTAAAATAAGTGTAGAACGCCTTCGTGTTTTAATTAACCCTACTTAATAAGGCTTCATCATGCCCCTTTCTATCTTTCCTGCATCCATTCTTACGCCTGGCTACTTTTTAAGCATCGAGACTCCTGTCCGATCATTGCTTCCTCAAACGTAAGAAAGCTTACTTCTTCTTCTTGACTACATGTTCCACATTCCTTGTCATCCAATGTCAATTCATCCTACCAGCACTTCCTTTCCTCACAGGGGCAATTCCATCCAGCACTCCGACCCTGTGTTCCTGATCAACCTCTACAGTTCTGTCGTGCAATTTCTTGAGAATATTTATACTCCACAGCTCTTGCCTAAAAGCATTGCATTTCTCCTCCACCAATTAAACACTTTCCCATACCGTCTCTGCTTTACCCTCCCCGTGACTGTAGTAAAGGTCAGTGAGTTTTGATCACGATCGCCGAAATGCTGTCCCACCTGGAGAGCTGACACCTGGCCTTGTTTATCGCCACGCACCAAATCCACTTTAGCCTCCCCTCCAGTCAGCCTATCTACATATCGAGTCAGGAATCCTTCTTGGATACATCTGACAAGATTTGCTTCATCTAAAGTATTTGCTCTAAGTAAGTTCCAATCAAGTTTGGTGGGCTGAAGTTACCTGTGTAAACAAACCTGTTGCTTCTGCACCTCTCTAAAACTTGCCTTTCAACCTGCGCCTCCGTGTCTATTTTGCAATGAAGGTGGGGGACGGATGGTGGAGGGTCTAAATAAATCTTCCAGTGACGTGATTGCTCCTTTCCTGTTTTTTGACTTTCATCCACACTGACTCAGTAGACAAACCCTCTTGAGGATCTGGCAGCATCTGTAAGGCATTTCGAGTCTAACTGACCCTTGCAGATGTTACCAGACCTGCTGAGATTTTCTCGCATTTTCTCTTTTGGTTTCAGATTCCAGCATCCGCAGTAATTTGCTTTTACCTCTTGATGATCTCCCTTTCTTCAACTGTGACACCAGTTCTGATTAGCAATGCCATTGTTGCACATCTTTCACCTAACTTCCTATTCCTTTTGAAACATCTAAATCTGGTACTTCCAATAAACACTTCTGCCTCTGTGACATCCAAGTCTCCGTGATTTTCCCAACATCGGAGCTCCACCGAATGATCCATTTTCCAAGTTCATCACCTCTATTACTGACGCTTCTTGTTTTTTTTTAAATAGACAATATTAAACCCGTCGCACTGATCGCAACTTTGCCCCATCAACTGTCTATTTTTGCTCACAGACGAGCTGCACACTCCATCTTCCTAATCTTCAGCTCCCCCACCCTCTGATCCCTCGCCACGGTTCCCAACTATCTGCCGAATTAAACCATTCCAAAAATCTCCAGAAAAACTCCTCGCCAGGATTACGTTTACACTCCAGTTCAGGTTCAAAGCGACCTCCTTGTGCAGGTCCCACCTTCTGCAGCAGGTATCCTAATGATGCATATATCATAAGCCCTCTCTCACACAATAGCTCTGCAGCCACGTGTTAACGTGCATTCGGTCTCTGTTCCTTGATTCACTGGACCGTGTCACTGGTAGCAATCCTGAGATTACAACTGTGTACGACTTCTATATTTACGTTTCAGGTCTTCATCCACTTCCCTACCTATGTATTTGGTACCGATGTATTACATGATTTCTGCTTGGTCATCCCCGCCGTGAAGAAATCTGCAGACTCGATCTGAGACATTTTTGACTCAAACACCTGGGAGGCAACATACCATCCGGGAGTCTCGTTTGCGACCACCGAATTCCTTTTGTGTTCAGCTAAACATTAAATCTCCTCTCACTACCGCTCTTCTATTTACCCCCTTCCCTTCCGAAACATAGAACAAGCACTGGTGCCAGCGACCTGCTCGGTGTGGCTATCTTCTGGTTGTTTGTTCACCCCGACAGTACCCAAAGCAGAAGACGTATTGTTGACGGGAACAGCTGGAGGGAATCCCATGACTGTCCACCTATTCCGCTTCCCTCTTCAGATGGTCACCCAGCCACCTTATCGTTTCATGTAGGTATGACTACATTATTACAAATTCTCTTTATCACTGCCTCAGCTTCCAGAATTATCTGAATCTCATCCAGCTCCTGCTTCATTTCCCTAATGTGGTTTGTGAAAAGCTGGGGTTGGGTGCATTTCTCGCAGGTGAAGTCAACATGTACACTACCTCCCACAACCTGCAAGAGGATTGTGCAACTGCACGAGCTTCCATCCCTTCTGCTCTAAATTTCCAGAGGAGACTTAAACAAAAACTCTTCAGAAAACAGCAAAAAACCTCAGGTAGCTATTTCACAGACAATTGCTACATGTGCCTATTTTGAAGCAATCCATCTCCTAGGCTTTCCATTCCGCCAGCTAAGCCCGCACTTTACTTTTAATTTACAAATTATTTCCTATTTAACAGTGAACAAACATGTTTTTGACGTCGTAACACTTCCTCATCCGACCCTGATTTAACTTTAAGCACCATAATGAAAAGATGGCTTCATTTCTTTTCTCTTATTTTTAATACCGTTATGATGAAATACTTATTTTACTAATTTCAGTTAAACTTTACATACCAATTTTGCAAACATATATAACACTGGAAGCGATACGGTCTAATCATCTCTACACCTTTATTTTAAATCGGTGATAATGCATCTGAGGTCACATTGATTGCAATCAACAACATGTACATTTTTAAAATTGAAATTCTGTAACATCTGACTGCAACGGAATACTGAAATGTTTTTGTCTTTATATATCTCCATAAATGTGAGAGCATTGTCGTCCTTGTATACAACGATTTCTGTAACATTACTCATCATATAAACATTTTTTGATGATAGAGTATTTTCTCTGGTGGATATAAACGTTCGTTGAATAGTGGCAAATTGACCATTGAATTCCATTTTCACTTTCTTGCATTAATACAGATCCAAAACATTTCTCGGTAGCATCGATTGCAACTTTGAGGAGTTTCAAAAACGTCTTTGGATGCTAATATTGGTGTTCTGCTTATTATGGTTTTTCAGTTCTTAAATATCTCCTGGCGTTGTTCACCGAAATTTCATGTTCTTCTTTAGTAATTCTGTCAGCAGTACCACTGAAGTTTGATATAAACTTCCAGTAGAATCTGTTCAATCCCAACAATCAAAGCAACTCTTTATTCGTGGACGGTCGTCGGAATTTCTCAATAACCTTCGTCTTCACTTTCCTTGGGGCCATCTTTCATACCCGACATCATATCCCAAGAATTTCACCCCTGCCTCTGCGAACGAAATCTGTTTAAATTATTTTTTTTACCAGTTTTGCTTCTCATAATTGTTCAAAGAGCTCTGTAAGCTATAACATGTGAACTTTACATGACTAACAAAACATCATTATCATCAAGGTAAACCAAACAAATTGTTAAGCTGGCCACAGCTATGTACATGAGTCTTTGGAATGTAGCTGTTCGGTTCTTCATTGCAAAGAGCACCATTTTGAATTGAGATCGTTCATTTTGGGTTACAAACTCAGACACTACTTTCGCTTTCTCTGAGGAAGATACCTGCGAACACCTACACAGTTAATCAAACTTTGTGATGTCAATGGATTGCCCAACTTCCTGGAAATACTGCTCTCAAATTGATATTGGAGAGAAGTCCAAAGTAGTTACGACGTTCACCGAACAATTGTCCATACAAACCCGTTGAGCCTCATCAGGATTGGGAACTAACAAGATCAACAAACTCCACGCACTCTAACATGGTTCGATGATATGTTCGTTGGGTATTGCATCCAATTCCTTCTGGACCTGAGTGCCTTTGAGAATGTTAAGCCTCTGGGGTTTTGTTTTATCGAAGCAGCATTCCCATTTCCACTTCATGCACAATAGTATTAGTACTTGCCACTCCATTCCTGTCTATGTCCTCATACTGCTGCATAAACCTTTTTACTTGTTTCTTTTCTGCGATATTTATTTTACTATCCACTCGAGCATTTACTCATGATTTATCGTATTTTGAGGCACATGAAAATCCACACCATCTTGATTTGATTCCTCACTGCGGGACAGTAACTAACACCAGTACCTAATCTCGACGTCCCTATCTCTGTTACAGTAATGTCTCGACATATTCACGTGACATACTCGATAAAGTATTTTTCTATCTGCCCTCTTGATTAGATTGTTTAACTGATAGTACTTTTTTTCGAAATTTGAGAGGGACAAGTAAACCTACGGATCTTCTATCACTGGTAACAATACTAAAACTTCATCCCTAAAGGAAAACGTATGAACTTTAGTGTTTTGTTTTATCTACCACCTGATTCAGTGTCTGCTCTGAATACTTCAGGTAGTGTTGAGCTAATTCACCGACCTGGTTTAATCTCTTCTTCGCCTCAGATACAGAATCCAAATGTGAGATCTCCAGTATCGCTCTAATCAGTTTTTCTTTAGTTAGTTTCAAAGGCCGTGCCACTTCATATACGAATATGACCTCAAAGTGAATAAACTGAGTAGATTAGTTTGGGACATCTCTAATTGCAAGCATTATGAACGGGATAGCTTTACCACAGTCATAGTATTCTCTTTACATGGTACTTAGGGTCTGATATCATCTTTTTAAGGCTCCCTGGGTTTCACGATTGTGAGCACTTGATATAAAGGGCTGTATGCCAAAGCTATGCACAGCTTTTTTTTAATAAGCCAGAAGCAAAATTAGGTCCTTGGTTTGACTGCATTTCTGTGGGGTACTCATACCGGATTGAATAAAGCTACCAACTCCTCCACCACTATTTGCACCTGTACACGCCGTAATCTAATTTCCTCCAGAAATTTGGCAGACACATCCACGATGATTAGTAAATGCGGGTTCCAATTTTTAATTTTCGGAAGGCGATCTGCACATACAATCATGACAAGCGTGAACGTCTCATTGAATGTAGGAACCAGTAACAAAGGTACTTGTTTTATTACTGCCTATGACATAACTACCATTCAGCATGTATGACATTGATGGCAACATTTAACCACATCCTTATGCAGCCCAGGCCAACAGAAATGCTTTTTTACCTTTGCCTCAGAGTTCCACACACCGAGATAACATCCCACGAGTTAATGATGTGTTACCCCTCTGTGTGTTACCAGCAATACAATCTGGTGAATTTCCTCTCCTTTCTCGTCAGCGCTAACCTGCTGTGACCCCGTTATCATTCTACCCTTTAGATAATGATCCCAAGGAAATTTGTATATATGTTAAATATATTTTCATATATATATATTTATATATATATATATATATATAGGGAGAGACAGAGAGAGTCAGAGATAGAGAGAGAGAGAGACAGAGAGAGAGAGGGTAGAGCGAGAGAGAGTGAGTGAGAGATACATATATCTTCTACTGTCTCATCGTCCTGTTGTAGGCCCATTACCCTTTCAGGACTCAACGCCTCTGCCTGTCCCTCTACCTGTTCAGTTTTGTTTTTCTGTGCACCATTACGTCAAACAGGGTCTCAACTAGCTGAACCTCAACCCCTTCGTCCTTCTTTTTAGTATTTCATTCATGCTGTAACTTTTGACAGTGCGAGCTTGTACTACACTGTCTGGAAAAAACTCCAGAGTATTTTTTACTTAACTTCTCACTTTCTTGATCTTCCATTGAGATTTCCACTACAAGGGGAGACACTCACATTTTGCCTGCTGCCAAGTCGTTTCCAAGAGCAAACACCATTCCATTAACTGACACTGTCATTCATTCATATTGTTAATTCCCCACTGTTGATTTTTCCTCTCCAACCTGATCTTTCACAGGGGAAAGCTAAGTTTCTGTGCATCTCTTCCACAAATTATCATTTGTTAACCCAACATGCCAGATAGAATGCAAAATACATTTCTCTCTTACTATTGGAACCTAACTACATCCCGTTTCCTCTGTTCTTACTGAGTGAACTTTACCCACAGAGTATAACTCTTTATAGAGATCTGGCACTAACTCAATGCCCAGCTCGTCCGCATGCTGTCCACTCTCCTGCAGCTCCTCGACGTTTCTTGAAGTTTACTTTACTGCTTTCACTATTTGCTTAGCCACTTTTACTACATATTTTTCCACAGTGTTTCTTTTCAATGATGAGCAGTGTGACTTTGTTGTCCCACATTACCACAGTGCAAACAGCTGAAGCCTCTCACCTCCATTTCACTCTCTTGAGCTTCTTTCTTCGCCAGTGGCAAGATGTTCTTAGCGTGTTCGAGTATTTAATTTGTAGTGAAGAATCACCACTTCTCCCAATTTCTCTCCCTCACAGGATTAAATTACAGTTGGAAGGTAAACTACAACTTGCACAACGATGCACATTCATTTGCCATGTCTGCCGCTGATGTCACTTTTTGAACTTTCTTTTCATCCACATAAGTGGTTATTGTCTCTTTTAAACTCCTCCAGCAGAATAATCTCTCTAAGAACCACAAATGTATTTTAGATTTTTAAGGCTCGCAACCAATAATAAAATTGCTGCTTTTAATTATTTCAAAGTTAAGAAAAGACTAACGTGGTCACTTCTTTTTTTTTGAACCACTTCTGATACCTATTCATGGGCACTCCAAAATTGTCTGTTTGATACCTGCATAGCTTCTTGTCCACTCAGCTGACAGCGCCGAAATACCTCAATATCCCTGCCTCCCAGGCTTAGTTTGAACTAGCATTACTCACAAGTTCACTGGCCAGTCCATCTGCCCAGCCAATTTTTCAAAAATAGTTTTAAAAAGGCCTCGATTTCTTTCTCACCGAAATTTGGCAATGTTTTAAAATCTCTGCTTATATCCCTTGCTTCTCCGTTCATGTCTGTGCTGTTAAGTGCTTTATGAACTCCATTACAACATAAAGCTTCCTTTCTTTCCCTCCGGTTAAACCAAATTCGAACCTGTTTGCTAATTTCAAAACGCAATCCTTTCTCTGCCTTTCTAAAATTTCTTGGCAAATTTGGGAAGCATCTTCAGACCCCCAAGGATCATTCGCAATGTTAAGAGTCATTTCCTTTGCGTTTAACTTCACCAACCACAATGAACGAAAATTAAACAAATTTTCTTTCCTAACTTTAACTTAAATATCTATGTACAGAATCGCCAAATGTTTATATCTGCTGGAATCTTTCTGACCCCAAATCAGTTCAAAAATCCGCATCCCAGACGACGAGTCCTCAAACTATTATAATGCAGAGCTCGTACCCTTCTGTAAAACGCCCAGAACAGCTCAACTTGCCTCGTAATCTGTTAAAAAGTGGGTGAGTGACAGATAAGTCCTCATTTCCCCTATTTGATTTCAAATAGCAATTTGCTTTCCTAACAGAACACTAAAAGTGACTATTAACATTTTGAACATTTTTTACCGAACTGAATACAATCTTATTTACGTGCTTTTCCAATAACACATCTATTAAACATCGCATTAAATTAATTTCAGGTCCACACAATGCCTGACTTCTCTGCTGTCTTCAGTATTCCATCTGCTGATCTCCATGGTTTGCCGTCTTTCTTTTTACTGTGTGCATGTTTTACTGTCAACGTTAGCCTTTTATACAGAGTCGCTTCGAATGCCTTTAAGAGCAAGATTTTAAATGGGCTGTCCGCCTCTCGAGCAAGTACTGTTCGGGGGCGATTTCTGTCTTAACAATGTTCAAAATGCCCCGATTTATAACCCCCAGAATTATTCCATCACATTGGTCTGATGTTATCAAAATACTAGATTCAAATTTCGAATGCATTTTCGTATCCTGGGGAAGACTCAAACTAATTTGTAAAGTACGAATTGTTGTCAAAACCGCAACCAAAACTCTGGTGTCAACTTCTCGGCCATTTGTTACATGTATCTATTTTGTAACAGCGTATATCCCAGCCTTTCATTCGTCAGCTGAGCCTGGACTTCAACTTTACTTAAAACTTTCTATTTAAAAGTGAACATACATGTTTTCAACTTTGGAAAAATATGGTCACGTAAACCTTTGAAGGACAAATGGGATCATGGAGTTTGAGAACATTCTGGTTACTCTTCAGACATCAGTGAGTTAATTGTAATTAGTTATTGGCTAGGTATTATTTGTAAGGAATGAATTGGAACTGAAAACACTGATTCGATTTTTCCAAAATGTCCATCTCGTGGGCAGCAAATAGGTTCAACCCGGTTTAATAAATGGATAGAGTGACTTACCAGGAACACCAACTAAAGCGAGGAGGGGATAGTAACCGGCTTTAATAAGCCAAAGGATATCCTGGATCCGCGATGCTAGTGATATCCAAGGCCGAGAAAGGTAATAAAGTCCAATGTATATGCTCCTGTCCATTGTTGCAACAATCCGGTCTGTTGTTCTTAGATTTTGATTCATTGCTGGAACAATGCAATTGTTCTTTATAGCTTCAGATCCGATTACAGTAATGTTCCAGTGTATTGTTTGCCGATTCTGATCGCTCCTCACCGTCTCTCTAGAGCAGCTGTTCACTCTTTGTGCTCATACTATAGGAAGACACAATGAAAGGAGTTGGCTATTAATACAAGTCTCAAATCCCCCAGAGACACGTTTAGGATTCATGGAGACGTCACTGACCGTCAATGGAATGTAAGTGTTAACAGGGAATTATACCTTCAAACGAAAGTGAGATGGCTATTCCAGCATCTGAAAGGGCAGACGAAGGTGGTGTTGTTAACGTTATTGTTGTCAATGAACTGTGACTCGAGTCATTTATGGACTTCACTTAAAGTGTGATTATGACATTTGAGATGATAGAAAATATAGATAAAAGCTAATATAGCTGTTGCTACTGGAGGTAGGGACAATGATATTCTCAGTTATCAGTACTGATTTTACTTATCAGGTACACTTTATAACTTATATGAAGAACAGTTTCTCTGATGTGTCTACAATTTAGAATGAAGAGACACAATATTAATGAAATGTGTCGATTTAAGACAAGGTACAGGGACAAAATAACTAAAATACGGAAATGATAAATAGATTAGATTGCAAAAATGCAGTCATGGTAATAAGTTATCCATATTGAAAGATAGATTACAAAACCATGGAAGTGTTTGTAAACTTTATCAATCATTTTTTTTCCACAACTGACGGAGGCTTTTCCCGTCTTCCAGTGATCCTCCTGACTGAGATTCTTGGCCCCACTCTCTCACTCAGCGTATATGATGCCAGTTCCTCCTACCTTTGACCTAGTAGATTTCATTAATCCACCTTCTCCCTGGAACCAATCTATTACCTACCTTATTTTATTATTTCACGGTATGGGAGCATCGCTGGACAAACAATCATTTATTGTCCACCCCTTTTGCCCATAAGACTGTTAAGTGTCAAATACATTGCTGTGAGTCTGGAGTCACATGTCGGCTGGATCAAGTAAGTGTGGGAGATTCCTTACATGAAGTGCAAGAGTGACCAAATGTTTTTTTTCGAGCAATTAGCAATTAACTCACAATCATCATTAGATCCTTGCTTGGAGATTTTTAATGAGTTAAAATTACACCATCTGACGTGATGGCATTCAAACTTAGATTGTAATTATATCACCTGGGTCTTTGATTAACAATCCAGCGACAAAGCACTCGGCCGTTGCCTGTCCTTTTGGATTCCTCGATTAGGTTCTGTTTAACTGCCATCAATTCTGCTCTTTAATATTTTAGAGATAAATGATTTTGGATGATAGACACTATCAGCATACTGCATGCAGAATATGACGTCAGACAAAATGATTGCCGTCGTTGGGAATTTCCAAATAAAATTGTCATCTTCTTTCAGCCCCTGTCTATATTATGTGAAGAATAAAATATTTAGAAGCCAGAATGAAAGATAGAAAAACTTAAGGTGTTAGTGGATATTGCCAATAGCGAGCAAGCAGCAAATTGAAGCTTCAATTAGAAGACATTTTTTTCAGCTAGCCTCCGTCGGAAAGTAGATTGCCTGGGAAAGAACAGACAGTATCAATGAACTTCACCCCCATTCATTTCCTATCAGTCAGGCACATTGTCACACTTCTGTACTTACTGCTTTGCTGAATCGTCACGTAGTGATTTTCCTATGCTTATGTTATAAAATTACTGTACTTTAAATTGCTTGTTGGAGGTGTTACCTGAACTACGACTAGGTAATAACCCGTTGATTGCAAGACAAGTAGATTTGGACAAAGGAATAATTTGTATGAATCCTGTTTCGGATGAATCAAAGGCTTTGACTATTTTATTTGAAGTTCCCACGGAGATTGCTTGATGTTCACAGGGAACCAACAGAGGGGGACGTTGTCTCCTTCCAAGGTGGAACCCTGAGCTGCTTAGTTTTGATCCTTTATCATCAAATGGATTTCATCCTTGGACAGCGTTGCGCTGCTACCTGTCTGCCTCTGCGAAGGCAGTGCAATTAACAAGGTTCATTTCCATGGTATTTTACTTTCTCTCCTATGGTCCCAGTCCGGTGAGACTTTGCTTCAGAGAAATAAAAACAGGAATGGCTCTACTTCATCAAGGGTTAGTTTTAATTTATATAGTTTCGCAGATGGATAGTTATTAATGTGTGTATTTGTTCACTGCGTCTGTAGATAATGACATATAGTGCCGTTTTTTAAAATAGAATACTCTTAACAAGCTGGTTAAGCGGTGCATTCACATTCTGAACCATTCATAAACTGTTCATTTTTAATAGAAACCTTATTAAGCCGAGTCAGCAGCAATATAAATGCTGTGCGAACGTGGTACTTGTGTTAAGCTGGGTCACGGTCAAGATCAAAATTGCTGAGCCACAGTGCGTACTTTTGTTAAGTGGGGTCAGCAGCCAATTCAACTAATGAGCCATTGTTAATTGTTTGTCTCGTTTGTTGTTTTGTTAATTTTAGAATATATGTGAAGGTGTAATTTGGGACTCGGACTGTATGCGACAAAGAATGCTGTATGAGAATTTATTTGATCAATTAGACATTCTATTTGCGTTGATATTATCTACTTGCACATTTCATATTTTTGTGACTTTTTGAGAAACTCAATCAAAGAAATCTAACACGGGAAGTTGGGACTCTGCGCAAATTTAAATTGGTGGAGTTACTTCGAACCCAGTCACTCAGAAAACACGTTGGTCATGTGCAATACAGTCTCAGGCATCCACACCGAGTCCGAATTAAGACCTCAGGTGGGCCACATAATGGTTAGGAGAAGTGGGGAAAGAGACCGTTGATTGGAGTGAAAAAGGGAATTGAAAGAATGGATAAATTTTAAGTTATTCAACCAAGTTAGGGACTTGCAATAAAAGAGTAGGATATTGTGGACAGAATAGCGGCCGAGGAAGGTGGGGTGGACACGGTAATACCATAGGAGACAGCCAAATCTGTGGACAGATAGGACATTGATCCAATAAATGTCTGATGTGCCGAACGTTCGAGCTGAATGTGCACCCTCAGTAGATCTATCAAATTAATATCCAGCAAGCCCAGACACACAGCAAACCTCAGGCCAATTTTGTACTCTAAAATCAGTGGGGATACCAAAATGCAAACTCCAGCCACTCTGGCCAGCAGTTCAGAGGCACGAAGTTGCTGCACTTACCGAGCTGCCTGTTGTGTCAACCAGTGCAATACAAGAGACATTGATAATTCTCCAGTTAGACAACAAAGACATTCCGCTTTTAATGGGTACAGTAGCAATTAACCCTCTCGCGACGAAGAAACATGTGAAGACGATCCCTCATTCAAATGCCAATGTTACACCTTACGGGTACCCCACAGATTAAATCAGTTTCTGAACTTCTGCATGCAAGTATTCACGGGTTAGATGATTGCCACTCGTTCTTCTGGTCGGATGAATCCCTCTTGAACCTATGTGGGACAGACTTGATGTAAACTGTGAATGCCACCATCATATGCTCAGAAGAAAGGAATTAAGGTCCATATCCCAGAGGAAAAATATGGCACGTTTGCACTTCAGTCAAAGACATTCCTGGTGCTCTCTGCATGTTTCAGTTATTCACTGACGTAGGCTGCACTGTTGCAGAAGCGATTGAGTCCGCCCTGAAATCAGTCTGTTCCTATTGTGTTTCCTTATATTTGGGACACAAGCACTTTAAACTATATTGCAAAACCTTCTCTGACAAGGATGACGAGGATAAGGGGAGAAACGTTTTTCTAACCTCTGGTGTACCATAAGTACTTGCTAAAAAATAAGGAATTATCGTTAGCCCCGAAGGCGGCCGCTGTCTTACTCCACGCTTAGATACAGAAACCCTTTCTGGTGCAGGACAGCAAGCCCCGCAGTACACTAGCATTCGTGCAGCCATATGAGTCCCAAGACTTGGGACCCAAGGCAAAGCATATGGAGGAATTAGGAGTAGAAGATAGTGGGGAATGCTTGAACTCACATGAGCTTGCTGTGTGGCACAGCAGGGACACGGCCTTTCCTTGAATGTCCCAATTTTTTTTGAAGTTGTACTTGAGTAGCATCTAGTGATTACATCAGTGTTCCTTCTCCACCAGGAAGAAGAGGAACTCCCGAGCCACGTCCGACCTCATGGTTGATCTCACCACTCCAATGAAGACATGAATCATTTTACGGCCCAGCCTTCCAAAGCGACCCTTAACCCAATGGATCCATTCGTGCAAAAGCCTGAATATTCTCCCTCTCAGTCTGTAGAACACCACTTTACTTGTCGTCATTAATTCCCTCCTTGACCAGGGTGTTAATGCATCTTCTAGAAGCCTTTGCAGTTCACATGTCCCGCCAGTTCAGATCCAGATAGTGACAAACAGCGATTTGTTCAGGACAGATAGAGGTTAACAGGGGCAAATGCGAGGTGATGCATTTTGGAAGACCAATTCAAGAATGAACTACACAGTAAATGGAAAAGTACTGGAGAAAACTGGTGTACAGGGAGATCTCGGTCTTCATTCCGTTATTTTCTGAAAGTGGCAACGCAGGTCATTGATGTGGCAAAGATGGCGCATGACACGGTTTCTTTCATCCGATGGGGTATTGAGTAGAAGAGTTGGCAGGTCATGTGACAGTTGCATAGGAAATTGGTTCAGCCACATTTGGAATACTGCATGAAATTCTTTTTGCCACATTACCAGAAGAATCTGGATGGTTTGCAAAGGGTGCAGAGGAGGTTCATCGGGACGCTGTATGTAATAGAGTGCTCCAGGTAAAAAACAAATGTTCACGAGATTAGGATTATCTTCATCAGAAAGACGAAGGTTGAGGGGGGAATTTATTGAGGCCGACAAAATCACGAGAGGTTCAGAAAGGATGGATAAAAAAACGCTTTTTTCATAGAGTGCGGACTCAATTACTGGGGGTCACGAGGTCAAAGTAAGAAGGTGTAAGTTTAAGGGAGAAGTGTGCGGAAATGTCTTTATGCAAAGGGTGTTGGTGCTTGGAGTGCATTGCCAGTGAAGACGGTACTGGTGGAAGCGATAGCGTCGTTTACAATGAATCTAGACAGAGAAATGAGTGGGCAGAGAGCAGAGGTATGTCGATCCTTAGAAAATAGGCCGCATGATTATGTAGAGGATCTGATTTGGCACAGGCTTGGGCGGAAGTATGTCTGTCACTGTACTTTAATTTTCTTTGTTCTTTGTTTTTTGACTTCTTGGATGTTAATGAATTGATCGTTCCTACCAGTGGTCCCAAATCTGACTACCATTCTAGCAGCATTCCGGCGGGCTGCCTCTGTTGCACCATTGTCAAGTTGAGTTTGGGATTTTTTCTGTATCACGATATTCCAGACTCACAGTTCCTCTTTGCTTCTAACTACCGAAGAGCCCAATACACCTGGACTAGGCTTCCATAGGGGTATTCAGAAAAAAAACCCTAACATTTTCTCCCAGTGTTTGAAGAAAGATATGGAAGATCGAATTTTTAAGGCAGACTCTTACTTGATACGGCATGGGGATGATTTTCATTTGGCATCTCTTCAGAAGCAGGCTTGCGACACTGACCCCTAGATACTAAGTCGATCCCTGGCCAAGGAGGGTCATAATGCTTGTAATGCTAAACTGCAATTTGTGTCGTAAAATGTCTGCCTTTTGGAACATGAACTACACTCGGCTACCAGGCAGTTAACAATTAATAAATTTGAGGCGCTCTGCTCAGCCCATGACCCGTCACGAAAAGGGAGGTGAAATATTTCTTTGGCATGTCTGGATGTCGTATACAATGGATTGCTAATTATGTCGAGCTCGTCCGCACACTCCCACCCATTTCGATGGCCTCGTAACCAGATATCCTGATTTGGAGTAAGAAAATAAAATATTATTTTAAATTCTTCAAGAAATCCCTCGTCTCATCACCAACGGTCGGGATTCCTGACTATGCAAAGCTCTTCAAATTACGTGTCCACCATTAATCTAGTTTTGCTGCTTACGACCTTGCAGAGGCTCATGGAGACAGTCAAAACCCAGTGGCATATTTTAGCGCTCGATTGAATCCAAATGCTATGCGCTTACACAGCTGCACCTATGGCATCCAAAAAGCGTAAGCTGACACTCTGAATGATCAGAATATGTTGCATGTTCCTTATTCTGCTGAGATCTTATTGACCAAATGTAGCACTCAACACCTGACCTCGGACTGCACGATTCAGTAGGAAGTGGAATTCATGCCTAAAATAAACGTGTCTGTCAAATGTTACTCGATCTTATATCCAGCAATGCACGTGCCAACAGTTGAAGATGGCACTACTCATTGTTGCCAGACGGTTACTCAGCTGGTCTCAAAATCTCTGGTTGATATAACTGATCGTTCCTTAGAAGAACCGAACTAAATCTATTCTGTCGATGGTCCGGCTTTATGGACTAACAATGGAGACTGCCATGCAGGCAATGCTGTCACCCACAGGCAACTCACTGCCCTAGCAGCAGCTGTCCTTAACACTTTCGCTGCTTATCAATCTGATCGTTTGCACTCAAACGAAACTAAAAATTGGCAAAAGAGTTAGGACTTACACTGACGCACCTTATGCATTTGGCATTATTCAGACTGTCGATAGATTGGAAATTCAGTGGTTACCTAAGCTGTTCTGGCTGAACACTCAAAAATGATGAACATGGGACAACCACTTGTGTGCTAGCCAATGTCCTCATGAGGTCACAATTTTTAAGTATCAGGCACATATAGGCACAAAGCATGAGGTTTCACTGGGTAATGACAGGGCGCACCGAGTGGCTCGCAATGCCTCCTTGTCAGACAGTAGGCTGCACGTCTGAGCCTTTGTTTTGAGACGTTTTAAAATCATTGATGTCTTGACATTTCAGCCTCAGGACATTGCCAATGAAGTGTTCGCCTCGCCACAAAGCCAGTATAGTGATATAGCAGAGAGTGTCTGGATTCATCACGATGGCTATGTGGTGACTCCCGGAGCTCTGCTTCTATGTCGAAGTGGAAATGGTATGTGTATTTTTTTTTGAAAAGGTATGCGTGAGAATTTTAATAATTGCAAAACAAATTAGTTATTGGTGCATTATCTGTCAAACTCTCCCCCGAAAAGAACAGGAAATGTGCAGGCTGCCTCCAAAATTCCTATAATGCCTTTCAAGCATTTGGAAATGGATTGTACCCAACTACCCCCGTGCATGAGATTTGAGTATGTACTTCGAATTACAGATGAATGCATCAAGCGATTTCACTGAAGGCGAATGATAAAACCACAATCACGAGGCATAAAAAAATTCTACCACCATTCAGTATCCCGTTGCAGCAGATACCCAGTGACAGTGGGTCATTCTGCAGAATCCGTTCTTAAAGAGAAGTGTAAAACTTCGCAGATGAACCAGGACTTTCACTGCAGCTACCAGCTATGGTCAGCTGGGCTCGTAGAGAGATATAAAGGATTTTGAAAAATATACTTGCAGAACAGTGAGAGGAAATTTGCCTTAAGTGAATCGAAATTCTACTTTTAGCCCAAATAATTATGCAACCTTTTGCCGACAGGACTGCCACCATAACAGATCATCATGTGGCGCCCCCTACAGTTATCTTTTTTTCTGCACCTCTCACTGTTAAACAAAAGGACATCAATAAAACGGAGAAAATGTTTCAATTCGTAGTATGTCACGAAAAAAGTATCTCTTGCTTCCATTCATAGATAAATAAAGGTCAAGATTGTCCAGCTGGAAGATAGTGCCCATGCAAGTGTTGAACAGAAAAAAAAACAAACAGCCTCCAGCTAAGGTTCGAGTGGCAGGTCCTTTCTCATGCTGACCACCAACTGCTTTCAAAGTTAAAAATAGACTCACATCGATCTACACCTCACACTGCAAGATGACTCTTGTTGGGGAAGATCCAACCTCATCGGTAACGGGAAATGGACAGTAGGACTGTTTTTTATATTGATTTAGAATGGACCAGATTGACAAACACACACATTAACATTTCACAGCGTTCGAGTTAAGAACATGATTTGTGGTTGGAACAATCTAGTTGCTGGTTGTATACTATGGACCTGACGCACTTACTTGGAGGACTCGGAATCATGCCCATTCCTTTTAACACATCTGAAGTGTTCGAGTGCGTCATTCACCAGAACTGTTGACTGGGGTTCGCCTGGCCGCCAAATTTTCCACAGACAAAAAATGTTACATTGAGTAGCCATCAGGGGCTGCATTAGTGCATGGAAATCGAAAGGATGCAACATTTTTGCCTTTGAAGGTTGGTGTAAACCAAAGTTTAATGCATTCCACACTACGCCATTTGACATCATCAACGATATATCAATGGAAGGAAAAGTAATGAACTCTATTTGCCTCACCAAATTCGAGCCATGCGGTTGATCTGAAGGTCAGGATAACTGTTCCTAGTATTTAAATGTCACGCCTAACACTTGACCTCTATCTGAACTTAATTTCATCAAGCTTACATCAGCCAGAATCTGTAACCGTATGTGCTCCTTTTAATTTATAACGCAGTTTAATCAAATACCATGGCACATAACATTATGTGGAAACAGTACGAATGCCTGGCTGCCCCCAACACGAATAGGCCATTGTTACGTAGTCTACGCTGTGTCGACATGTATCATCTTTAATTTCTGCCCCACCATTGGACCTTGAATCATTGCCAGAAATAGACTTCCACAGAAACAGAGTGGTCCTTTGCTATCCTGTTCACTACGTATGGAACGGCTGAATTAATTCAGGTTTTCATGACCATAGTCTCTGACATGGAAAAACTTGCTCCTGAAACTGTACAGACGCTCCAAGGTACCAGCCAGGCTCTAAAGGATGTAGCAGTTGAAAGGGTGGCCAATGAGATTGTAACGCTGCAAAATAGGAAGCCCAGTGACTATTTACTGGCTGAGGACACCTGTGCCCTCATAAGGACAGACTGTTGCACCTACATTGCTGACTTCTCAAGAAAATAATTTACTTAGCTGACCACATTCAGAAGGAAGCAGATAAGATAAGGAAGACAGCGAATGAGCTAGTTAGAAACCAAGAGGAACCTTGGGGACCACTTAGCTAACTCTCTTCCTTGTTAGGTTGTTGCGAGAGCTCCATTGTACATTGAGTGCTGAAGGTTGTCAACTTCGTTTTGATCTCCTAATGCAGAAACCGTTGAGACCCCCTTATCAGAAAAATTATCACTGTTCAATGATGGTAAAACTGTTCGAACGTTCGGACCCTCCCTCTCAAGAATATCAGTCAGTCCGGAGAGATATGACGACCATTTAAATTTAAAATTTGGTTATCCCTTCAGGAAAAATGGAGGGAATGTAGAAATCTAAACCATTTTGGAGGCCAGCATGAAGGATAAACTATCTTGAGGGTTTACTTTAGTTATGCTAACAGCTCGTGAACTGAAAACTGGATCTTAAACAAGAAAACTTCGTTTGGCCCATTTATGGGGAAAGAAGATGACCAGGGAAAGATCAGACTGTCCCAGTGACCTGCACTAGCATTCACGTCTTATCAGTCAGGCCCGTTATCGGAATTTTGTGCCTATTACTTTGCTGAATATTTACGTTGTGATTTACCCATGTTAATGTTATAAAAAGATTGTATTTTTTTTACCGCATTTTGGACTTGTTACCTGTAATATGAATTGGCAGTCTCTCTCCCCTCGTATGCCAGAAAAAATAGAATTGGTTTGGACAAAGAAGTTATTTGTCTGCATCTTATTTTTGGATCGATATAAGATTCGACAGCGGACAATTATAAAACGACAACTTTAAAATGAAAAGAGTATTGTAATGAATTTGAAGGAGTGTCCTCTATATTTAAGAGGGAGTAAATCTTGTTCTGAACAGAGAGTTTACAAGCACCTATGTTACATGACTAGATGGCAGTCCCAGACAGTATTGGAGAGAGTAAAGTATGTAACTTTTAATTTGAAATCGAAACCTGAGTTCGGTGCTGTTTCCATAACAATTCAAATGTCACAGATCAGTTAACATTCTGTCCCAGGACAGTAAAACCCAATCCAGTTTGAATTTAATGTTTTGCTAACATAGTCACATTAGACGATCCAATGTTGGAAACATACAAGTACAAGCGTTTTGAAAATTGGAGACAGAGTAGCTCCCACCGAGAAAGACACAAGAATTAGGTAACACTCTCGATCTTTACATATGAAACATATTCGCAGTAAAAAGAAAGAAAATAACCCAGGAAGATCTTCAGCCGGAAGGAGAAATACAATGACGGTGACAGCCGCTGTATAGTTTTGAAACTCAGTTGATGTAATTTTAGTAACTTCCTTGTTGGAACGGTATACTGTTATAGACTTGGAGGCAGGTAAAAATGGTTAGGAGAAAGGGGTGTTTCGAGTTGTGCATAGTTATTGTTTAATGTTCACTTTTAGGGTTAAAGAGGACATTGACTTTTTTTGAAATTTTGGCAATTGGGAGTGATCTGCCTCTCGTATTCTAACATAGTACGAGGCGAGGTGAGCTGTTATGGGTTTTCCATTTACTTAGCGGAAGGGATCAGTGCCGTGGCGTCACAGTTTAGGAGCAAGGGTCCGAGACTTGGATTAATTTGGACAGGCTTGGACAGATTTAGTCTGAAATCTGGACACATTTAAACAGATCTGGGTTTTGAAACATCCTAGCATATATTTTTTTAAAATGCACATTAGTCTCCTGGATCTTTAAATCAAATATATTCGAGAAAATGTGTTTAATTTTGATTGATTGTTGTTGGTTAAATTAAAAGGAAGGTAAATGGCTCTTTAGATTGCTAAAGACGTTTTGGCGTTTGAAAATGTTTCTCATATTTTCCAAGGAAGTTTGGAAAGGCAGAGAACTGGCACACTTTGAGAAAGAGCAAATACGTTAGAATTGGGTTTAATCAGGGACAAAAGGAAAACTGTAATTGTAGTGGAGTTGATTAAGGACTTCAGTGTATCAGGCAATCAGATTGCAGTTGAGGCGATAGAGTTAGTTAATAAAGACTGGGAAAGAAGAGCCATATGAGCAGAAAAAAAACAGAGAGAAATGAAGTGAGAGAGAAGAAAGGCAAAAAGAGAAAGAAAGAAGGAAGAGGGACGCAACAGAACGGGAGAGAATGCTCTTAGTTGAGCAAAAAGAGAGAGAAGAAATAAGAATAGATATGGAGAGAGAATTTGGACTTCAGATATTGCGAATTTTTTGGGAAATTCAAGTTAACAGGATGGAGATGAAGACAGAAGACAGTGATGTATACAAATATGTTAAACCATTGCCACATCTTGAAATGGAAGTTGTCGAAGCCTTCTTTATTTCGTTTGCAAAAATTGCTAGACAGATGGAGAGACCAGAGGACTTTTGGGGAATGCTATTCAGCCTAAGATGGTAGGCAAAGAGAGTGACGTTATTGCAGCGTTGTCAGTTGAGGGATTCAAGAGATACTGCAGATGTCGAACAGCCGATTTGGAATGGTAATGAATTGGTACCAGAAGCATCTCGCCACCGGTTCAGAAACAGAAAGAGGGAACCAAGTCAGACTCGTGTTGAGTTCTAAAGAATTAAACATATTATTTTTGATAGATGGTTGCAGGCCTGAAGAATAGATTCGACTGATGAGGCGCAAAGAGAGACCATTCTCCTGGAGGAGTTAAAAAAAGTCCCTTCCAGAGATGAGAAGAATTCATGAGGATGAACAGAAATTAAAAGAAGTGGATGAGCGGCAACGATGGAACATGAATGTATATTGGTTCAAAAGGTGAAATATTGCTTCCAGCAAGTATTTCATTTTGTGAAGGGTAGAAATTAGGATAAGGAGAGAGTCTACACTGCAAAGCTAACGTTAGAGCACAACAGTAATACCTTACTACATGTCAAAAAGTAAGCTCAATAGAGTAAAAAGGAGATGAGCCTCGGGTATTTTTACTGTAATACAGCAGGATACAGAAAGTTACAGTGCCGTTGGTAGAGGAAGGGCCCTGGGAACGCCAGAATGTGGGGCATATACAACTAGTGCTGGTCATTAAAGAAAGGCACTCTCCTAAATTATGCGGTAGAAGAGGCTAATTGGGATTGGTGAAAGTATTAAAGGAAATCCCAAGAAATGTCGAGGAGCTGCAGGAGAGTGCACAGTGGAGGCTGGGAATTAAGTTAGTGCTTGATCTTTACAAAGACTTCGCCTCTATTGCTAAATTTTATTCAGGAAAAAGAGGGCGACAAGGGAAAGAAATTATATTTTTGAGTGATAAATAATCACCAGTCCATAAAAGTAAGAGATAACTGCATTTGCACTCTTTCTGATATGTTACACAAGAGAGCAGTAATTTGTGGAACAAATGGAAAGGCATTTAGCGTTCCCCTGTGTTACGTCACGTTGGAGAGCCAAATCAAGCCATAGGAAGTTTCATTGGGAGTGACTGAGAGACTTTCAGTTCGAGGAATACTGTTTGTTCTTGGTAACGATTAAGCAGGATCAAAGATAAGAGTGAGACACTTTACTGCTAAGAAGGCAAAGGAAAGTCAGGGAACTGAAGAATTACAAGAAAAATACCCTGGAATCTTTCCAGACTGTGCAGAATGAAGATCCCACTATCATAAGTCAGTAAAATCGAGAGAGAAAAATGAAGGATTTGAAATTCAGTCAACAGACATCTTCTTTGATGCAATGGTGCAGAAAAAGCCTGAAAAGGATAAGTGTCAGGCAGAAATGTTTCGTCGTTTAAGGCTAAGTGAGTTACAACAGAAAAACGAGACAACTGAAGATTCAGCCTAAGGTACAAAATAACTTCTATTGGCTAGGAAGGAACAAGGATTTGTTTACCTTTTGCTATAGTATCATTCGATCGAAATGGTATGTGAGCCAGGGCAATTATAAAACCAGCACCTTTGATTTTGGGACTCGCCTTCCAACATTTTAATGTTTACGTGAGGAACAATACGTTGGAGACTTTTGTGTACACTGACCAAAACCCTCCGACTTTCTTGGATAGATTGAAAGACAAAAATATGTCAAGATTTTGTTAGATGCTTATGTTACAGACTTTTAATATACAAATTGTCCATACTGAGGGTCGTAAAAATGTGGTAGCAGATGCGTGGTCACGAATTTACGGGAAACTATTTAGATAAGATTAGACAGATTCCAAAGTTTTATAGATGGATGCAGAAATTAAGACGAAAGTATAACTTAGATTTATAAACTATATCTTTCATTGCAATGGGATTAAGACTTGGGGAAAAATGAAGCCAGCTTCCCGTTATTTCTTTAGAGGGATGTGCTATGAAACTGAATGCATTTACTATGACTTTAAGAGAGAGTGAATGCTGTTATGAACTGAGAGCTTAGGCAGTACTGAAAAATTGAAACCATGTAACATTTGGTTGTGAAATGGATACCTGAATTAGTTGCTGTTTTGACAAAAAATAAGTTTAGTCAATCCTTTTCAACAATGCCCCAGGATACTGAAGCCCAATCTAGTTTCAATGTATTGTTTTTGTTAACATCGAACAAATGAGATGATCCGATGTCCAGGATGTACAAACACAGGCATTTGAGCTGCTATTGAGAGAAACCAAAGAAATTAAGAAACACGCTCTATGAAAGATTACTTTCATAGGAAACATATTCGTAGAAGAAACAAAGACAACTCAATGAGATTTTTAGCTAGAAGAAGAGAGACACCACAGATGACATCCGCTGTGTGGTTTTGAAATGAACTTGATAATATTTTCATGTGTCTTACTGAAAAAGCACATTGTTGTAAAGTTGGAGGCAGGTAGTAAGTGGTAAAGAAAAGGAGGGCTTTGAGGCTGAGAGTTGCGAATATTTGTTGCTTATTGTTCCCGTTTATAGCTGAAGAGTAAATTGATATTATTTTCTTTAAATAGTGGAAGTTGGTACTTCTCCGACACTCATATTTTAACAGATTACGTGCTGAGATGATCTGTTCTGGGTGTTTGGTTTAATTAGCAGAAGAGTTTACCGCCGTGCAGTAATAGTATATAAAATCAAACAGTCAGAGTCCGACAGCACAAGGTCGCTTGGCCTAATTGATCGATGGCGACATAAATGTCCTTTCACGTTGAACGCATATCGCTGCACTTGGCACGTATCCTTCTAAACCTATCATGTCCATGTATTTGTCTACATGCATTTTAAATGTTGCTAATGTAACAACCTCAATCACTTCAGCTGGCAGCTTTTCACATATTCGTACCACCCCCAGAGTTAAAAGTTGCCTCTCAGGTTGCCTTTTATTCTTTCCCCTCTCACCTTATATTAATGCCATTACATCATCGATTCCCCAACCACGGGAAAAAGACTGAGTGCGTTGTCCCTATCCATCTGACTCATGATTTTACACATCTCTATAAGATTCTGCCCAAATTCCCCATTTCCCTACACTCGAAAGATTGAAAGTCTTCGCTTCTCAACGAAATGCACGATAGAAATGTCGAAGTTATTTATGAATGATTTGCTGATCGTGCAAGAATGTTTATCCCACTGAGGCAAGCAAGTGTTTGTAGGTTGAAAGAACGGTGGGTGAAAAGGGATGCGAAACATCTAGTCGTGGGGAAGAAGAAAGCTTAATTTAAGTTGAGGAGGCAAAGGGTAAACTGCATTCTAGAGGGTTACAAGGTAGTCTGGCAGAAAAAGTGCAGCAGGTCAGACAGCATCCAAGGAGCAGGAGAATCGACGTTTCGGGCATGAGCCCTTCTTCAGGAATGAACCATTCCTGAAGAAGGGCTTATGCCCGAAACGTCGATTCTCCTGCACCTTGGATGCTGTCTGACCTGCTGCGCTTTTCCAGCAACACATTTTCAGCTCTGATCTCCAGCACCTGCAGTCCTCACTTTCTCCTAGTCTGGCAGAAATCAAAGAATTACGTCGGAGAGCTGGAAAGGGGCATGAGAAAACTTTAAAGGGTACGTTTCAGGAAAGCCCTAAGACATTCTACGTTTATGTGAGAAACAAAGGATGTGGAGGGAACTTGCAGCTGAAGTCGGAGGAGATAGGGAAGGTCGTTAATAAATGCAATATTCACCACTGACAGGGGCCTTGATGTTTCTGAGGACAACGTGAGGCAGACTGATATGCACGATCATGTTGATGTTAAGAAGGTCGAGGTACTGAAAATTTTGAAAAAAAACATTAGGATAACTAAATCCCCTGGATGAGACGAAATATAACCTAAATTACTACAGAAAGCGAGGGAAGAGATTGCTACATCTTTGGTGATGATCTTTGGGTCGTCACTATCTACAGGCGTAGTGCCAGATGATCAGAGAATGGCGAATGTTATTCCCTTGTTCAAGAAAGGGAAGAGTAATAATCCTGGAAATTACAGATCAGTCAGTCATACGGGTGTGGTGGGCAATCTATTGGAGAGGAATCCGTGAGAGAAGGTTTATGATTACTTGGTAAAATATAATTTGATTGAAGATAGTCAGCATAGCTTTACGAGGCGCAGCTCATGCTTCATAAACTTTACTGATTTTTTTGAAATCTGACAAAACACGTTTGTAAACGTCGAGCAGTGGATGTGGTTTATATGAATTTTAGCATATGTTTCACAAAGGTTCTGCGTGCTAGGCTCATTTAGAAAATAAGGTGGCAGGAGACACAGGGAAATCTGGTTGTCTGGATGCAGAGTTGGGTACCCCATAGGAGACAGGGTGGGACAAGATAAAAAATATTCAGCTTAGCATTTGGTACCAGTTGTGTTGAGGTGTAATCTATTCTGGAATCTCTGCTATTTGTGACTTTTACAAATGACTTGGATGAATAAGTGGAAGGGTGGATTATTACGTTTGCTGATGGCACGAAGGTTGGTAGACTAGTAGATAGGGCATTGAATTGCCCTCATAAGGGTCAGATGGAGTTCTACCTTGACAAGTGTGAACTGATTCATTTTGGAAAATCGAATTTGAATGCAAAATACCGGGTTTAAGGCCGGATTCTTTGCATTGTGGAAGAACAGGGCGTCTTAAGGGCGTCATTCATGGATTCCTCAAAGTTGTCAAAATGTTGATAGGATTGTTGAGAAGGCGATAGTGTGTTGGCTTTAATTAGCGGGGCGAGGGGGAGAGTTTCCCGTTTGAGCCTCAATGTTATGACGTAGCTCAAAAGAACCCTGTGAGATCGGAACCGGAAAATTGTGGTCATATCTGGTCCCCTCATCAGAAGAAGGATGTAGAAAGTTTAGAGCGGCTGCAGAGGGAATGTTCCAGGTCGCTGGCTGAACTAGAGGGCATGTCTGATGAAGAAAGGTCGATGGAGCAGGGACATTTCTCTTTGGAGTGAAGAAGAATGAGAAGTGACTTGATAGAGGTATACAAAATGATGAGAGAGTGAATAGATAGAATAGATAGCTATATACTATTTCCCCCCGCCGGGGGGGGGGGGGAGGGGGGGGGGGGAGCAATATCGATCATGAGGTGGCGTAATTTTAAGGTGATTGTTGAAAAGTTTAGGGGAGATGGCCGAGGTACGTTATTTCCACAAGTCAGTAGTTGGTCTGTGGACTGCATGCCAGCAGCGGCAGTAGATACAGATACTTTAGGGACATTTAAGCGACTCTTGGATACGCACATGGAAGATGGTGCAAAAAATGATACGTAGGTTAGTCTGGTCTTAGAGTAGGAAAAAAGTTCACCAAATTATCTTGGGCTGAAGGTCCTGTAGAGTGCTATACTAAACTATGTTCTACATTCTATGTTCTTTATCCACCCTCTTCCTATATCTCAGACATTTGAGACCTGACAACATCCATGTAAATTTCTTCCGCCGTATTTCCAGTTTAATAACATACTTGATACTGCAGGGTGAACAAATCTGAACACAATAATTCAAGTGCAGCCTAACCAAAGTCCTGTCCGACTGCAATACACTTTCTTAACTTTTATAACCAATCCCCTGACAAATGAAGGCCATCGTACCAGTAGTGTTCTGTACTGCCTGTCTATCTGCGACTCCGCTTTCAGAGAACGATGAACCTGGACTCCAAGGTCTCTCTATTCTACTACACTCCTTGCAGCCTTACCATTCAGCATGAAACTCCTGCCTTGATTTGCTTTTCCAAAATACACGATCAAACAGATATTTGTATTAACCTCCATTTGTCACTTCACGAGCCACTTCCCTAGTTGATCAAAGTCCAGCTGAAATTTCTGATAACGTTACTCAACGTCCAAGATACAGTATATTATCGTATCATCTGAATACTTACTAATCATACATTTTATATTCTCATACAAATCGTTGGTATTGACAACAAACAGTGATGGGACCAGTACCAACCCCCGATGCATTCCACCAGTCATAGACCACCAGAGCAAAAACATCCTTCCAGCCCTACACTCTGCATCCTAACTTAAAGTCAATTTTGTACCCAATTTGTCATCTGTCCCTGGATACCATGATATCGAACCTTCCATATCGAATGTGGAACCATATCGAAAGCTTTACTGAAATCTGTATGCACATTGCCTAAAAGATTGCCCTCGACAACCTTCCTGGGCACTTCATCAAAGAACTCCAACAAATGTGTTAGGAATGATCTCCCACTCACAAAGCCATGTACCCCTAATCAAACCCTATCTTTACAAATTCACATATACCTTTTCGCTCAGAATCTTCTCAAGTAACTTGCCCATCAAATATTTTAGGCTTATGGATATATAGTTCCCCCGATTTCCTTTGCAGCCCTTCTTGAATAAAGGAACAACAACATTCGCTCCTTCCAGTGTTCCAGAAACTAACACGTGGCTGAGAATTATTCAAAAATAGCAGCCAATTGCTTCTAGAGCCTATTAGAGTAATAGAGTCACAGAGACGTACTGCATGGAAACAGACGCTACCGTCCAACCTCTCAATGCCGAACAGATATCCCATCCCAATCTAGTCTCACCTGCCAGCATGGTCTGGACCCATAGTTGGATATAACTTTACACATTCTAACTTATCCAACACCTCCTTTACTGTGATATGGACTGGACCCAAGTTATCGTTACTAATTTCAGTGGTCATCCAGGGTTCTCTATTTCTACCAAACTTGCCCTTCGCCCTCACAGGAACATATAGACATTGACCTCCAGCTATCTCAGTTTTAAATGCCTCCCAATTATCGTAGGTCCCTTTGCCTTAAAAAAAAATCTATTCCCACCAAGCCCTACAAGCTGCTGTCTAATTCCATCAAAATTTACCAATTTAGGAGTTGTATCTGCGAAAAGGTTTTGCCTGTCTGCAAAAATTAAAGTTATCAGAACTATGCTCACTGGTCCTAAAATGCTCGTCCACTGTCAACTCAGTTACCTCACGTTCCTTTATGTTCCAGACAGTAGGTCGGGTTTACGCCTTCACGAGTAGAACACTCTACATACCGCTTGAGGAAACTTTCCTGAACGCACTTAACATATTGCAACAAATCTAAGCCCTTAAAGCTCTGGCAGTCTCAGTCTATGTTCGGAAAATTAAAATCCCCAGCAATAACAATCCTGTTGCTGTTGCATGTCTCCCCAGTTTCCCTGTCCATTTGTTCCTCTAATTTCCGTTGAATAATTTGGCGTCAATGGTACAACTCCAACAAGGTCACCATGTCTTCGCTCCATCCACAAAGCATCCCTGGATGATCCTTCAGTTAGTTAATCTCTGAATGCTGCTGTGATACGCACCTTTAACAAAAATGCAACTCTCTCGCCCCTCTTCCGATCACCTCTCACCAGCCTGAGAAACTGTACCCTGGCATATTGAGCTGTCAGTCCTCTTCCTCCCTTTGCCCTGTTTCTGTAATGGCTATAATATCCCTGTCCCACGTATCTATCAACACCCTGAGTCCATAGGCATTACCTGTCATCACTTTTCCATTGAAATGAATGCAACTTAATCCAACAGGTATTTCTTGCCCCTTGTCGTGTTCTAACCTTCGCTGCACTCCCTGCATCCCATTTTGACCTTTATTCGGTAAGTAGACATAACTGAACACAATTCTGCACAATATTCAAGATGAGGTCTCACCAAGGCGCTGGACAGGTACAGTGAGACAATTTTACTCCGGTACTCAAATCCTCTTAAAAAGTAAGTAATCAAACTTTGTATCCTGCGAATAGTGTGTCTGTTACTGAAACGGAGAGGGATTAGGGAGAACTAAGTAAGAGAACGTGTACTGAAGCTTTCGCTGTGACCTATTCAGACATCAGAAATGTTGCTCAATTTCCCTGATGGCTGCAACCTCGTATTCCCAGCGTCTCCATTTCTATCAGTATACGCAGAGTATTTTGAAGTGGCAGTGGTATATTAGGACATATACGGGGTATCCAATTGGCCATTCTTTCTTTCCAAGTGAAGATGATGGGCATGACTGGCTGCCTCTGAATGAATAGATTGTGGCTACTGCTGGAACAGTATTCACTAAGATTATGCACTGTGCATGTTCACACAGCGATACGAATGGAATGAGAGTTCCTTCAGTTCTCCTTCCTCTCCCCATTGGCATGGGAACCGTGCACAGTTATGTACACCACGGAAAATCCCGTTATACTGGGAAAACGTGGATACACCTTGAAGCTCCCTGCTGAGGGAAATCATTGTATTCACCTCATCCACCACATAAACGTCCTCCGTCACTGAATGGTGACATCATTATTGATATATAGGGAAAGTATGTATATGTCACATAATCCAACCTTCAACGTAAAATATCATAGAAGCTGAATGAAACAGCGACCTTAACAGTCATTGGGAGCGCTATCCTCCCCATGGTGCGCAGCTGCAAGTTGTGTTCAAAAAGGAAGGTAAAGAGAAAGCGGAGAATAATAGAGCAAGTATTGTGACATTGGTAGTGGGGAAAATTCTCGAATCTATTTTTGAGGACTTTACAGCGGAACATTTGGAAAGCAGTGGCAGGATCAGACAGAATCAGAATGGATTTATGAAGCAGAAATCATGCTTTTGAAATCTTTTGGCATTCTATGAAGCTGTAACTTGTAGTTGAGAAGGAAGATCCAGTCAATGTGCTGTTTTTGGGCTTTCAGGAATCCTTTCTGACATTCAGTTTATGAGATTATTGTGCAAGATTAAAGCGCATGAGACTGTGGAAAGAGCATTCAAATGGATAGAAACTTAGTTTGCCAAGAGGAAACAAAGAGTAGGAATGTTCAAATTAGCAGGTGGGGTGCCACAGCAGTTGGTGCTGTTCCTCTCTCTAATCACAATACATATTAAGGATTTGGACGAGGTAACAAAATAAATCATCTCAAAGTTTGCAGATGATGCCAAGTTGTTTTGGAGAGTGAACAGTGACAAGGATGCAGAGATCCTTCAGCATGGCATGAGCAAATGGATAAGTAGGTAAAGCAATAGCAGATGCACGATAAATTGGAGGAATGCGAGTTATTAATTTTGGAAACAAAATCCCGAAAGCAGATTATCATAATGACTGTAAATTGGGAGAGGGGGTGTGCAGCGGGATCTGGGTGTCTAGTGCAGCAGTCGTTGAAGGTAAGCATGCAGGTGCAATGGACGATAGAGAAGGCAAATAGTATCTTGGCTTTAATTGCGAGAGGTTTCGATTAAAGGAACAGGGATGTGTTATTGCAGTTTTGCAGGACCTTGGTGAGCGCAACCTAGAGTATTGCGTACAGATTGGTTTCATTTTCTGATGAAGGATGCTCTTGCTCTCAAGAGAGTGCAGCGACGTTTTACCAGGCTGGTTCCGGGGATGGTGAGACTGACTTACGTGGAGAGGCAGACGAGGTTAGCTTTGTCTTTGCAGGACTTCAGATGAATGAGGGAAGATCTTGTGTGAGACTTACGATATTCCAACAGGCCTAGGTTCGATGGTACCTTTTGTGGGCGCAACCAGAATTAGGGGTCATAGACAAAAGATTTAACGTGGATCATTTCAGCTGGAGATGAGGAGACTTTTATAAATCCAAAGAGTGATGAGCCTGTGGAATTCGTTACTGAAGGAAGTCGATGAGACCAAAATATTGAATGTCATCAAGAAATAGATAGGTACAACAATTGGGACGAATGAAACCAAATGTTATGGGTTAAAGCAGGGTAAGTGTACTGAGTGGAGGATCAGACACGATCGGATGAATTGCCAAGTCGGCTCAAATAGCTGAATGGCCTGCTCCTACACCTACCTGCTGCATGTCTATGTATCCATGAGGTGACACAGCTCTATGAGTGGTCCCTTGATACGGTTCATCCCATTCATCTCACTCACACACACACACACACACACACACACACACACACACACACACACACACACACACACACACACACACACACACACACACACACACACACACACACACACACACACACACACACACACACACACACACACACTTGCTCCAGTGGTTTCAGAGCTTGCCTTCGCTGCAGCCTGTGCTCCTTTTGTTGCTCAAGTGGCAGGCCCAGATGGTGTAACTATAGTCCCCATCCTCCATCCAGAGTTTGATCATAAAATCCTCAGGTCTCGTTGAAAGTTTGAAGCATCTCACAGCAGAACTTCCAAGCAAACAACTCCACCACCTCCACCAAATGTTTAATTGCAGGAGTCTGTCAAAGGCTTTGCAAATACAAGTTAGATGGTTGGCCATTTGTAATTATGCTCGGCAGTTTCACTCATGTTAGTGATCACATAATCAGGTGAGATGGACAAACAGAGGCGTTCAGTGCACAGGCACAGACAAAGTTTCAAACACGAATTCAAGCTGCTGAAAGCCCCGTCCAACACGCAGCACCACTTGGGAAGCACCAGGAATTGAACAACAGCCGAGCACACACCATTTCATTTCTTTTGAGCTTCACAATGCCAGCTCTCGATACATGAGGGAACCAAGCATTAAAATCAAGAAAGATACAGATGAATTGAAAGATTCACATGAAGGAAATAAACAGACAATTAACTAACGTCTTGTGGTTAAAAAATGGGAACAAATGGAAGAGTACTGGGATTGGCAGGAGTAACACCTTGGCAGGGAAAAATCACAAGAATGAGAATATTGAATAATGACATTGCGGGATTAGCTTAAAAATACTATTCTGAAAGTTGTGCAGAATATGCTAGTGTATTGCTCAGTAAACTGACCTTGTGAGAACACCGTTTCTATAACAGGGTTAAGTTGTCCCTTTTTTTTCAATAGCGTTTGTAAAAGGCAAAGGGCCCGATACAACTGTGATTAGGCCATTTATATTATGTTAACAGATACTGCCCAAGTCAACGAACAGGGAAGACGGCTTTTAGGCTTTTCTTTTAAAAAAAGCTTACAATGAAAGGTGATTGGCGAGTTCTCCCAGTTCAGAAACGTTTCGATTTTTGTTTCAGTATTTTAGCTTGGGCACCAGAGAAACTGATTGTAAAAGAAAGCTACTGAGAAAAGCGGTCTATCCTGAATATTCTCTCTGAAATAATAAATTGTGTTTGAAGTTATTTTTGGCCAATTGGTGGGATTTTGGGATGTATCAGGAAATTGGAACAGCTCTTTCTAAGTTGCAAGGTATATCATGACAGTCGGGATTCAAATTAGTTAAAATATATCAAGTTCTGTTATGTTTTGTTTGTGTGTAAAGCAAATTCTGTTTTGTTTCAAGCTGAGTGGTTTGGCTAGCTGCATCACTCCTGGAATACCCACTCACATGTACCTAAAACAACTAAATGTTATCTTCTGGGAGACCAACTCAAAATGTTTTGAGGGATAATGATGTGGTCCATAACACACCACTTGCACAGCATTGCAAAACTTTGCTGTTATTTTGCAACTATACTTGCAGTAGATAACTAGCTAGCACCGGGAAATTTTCAGCCCTTGCTGTGAGCGACAGTGAATGGGCCTTTCACAAACTTGTATTTTTTAACATAATTTTGACGTCAGTGCAAGGCAAGGGCTTTTTTCCAGTATGTGTGGGGGTGGGAGGTGGTAGTGTGCAAGGGCGTTGCGAGGGGGCTGCGCTGTGAGGCTTGATGGTACATGTGCAAATCATTGGGCTGGAACATGCATGGAAGACATACACAAATTAGTAGTATAAGTATGAAAAACTGGCAAGAATTTCAGGAACTGACAGAGAGACTGAGGAAATTTCCATGTACAGATGCGATGTCGTGCTTCAGAATACTAAACTTAAGGCATTACCAGCCGCCACAATGATATAGAGCAATGTGAACACGAACTTTCTATAGATTTGATGTTGTTGTGAGTTCAGATACAAGCTGTGGAGTATCAACTAAGATTTTCTTTCAGGTTTGAACATGGAAGTGCCAAAAGCACATTGCAGGCCGCATTAAGGTTGTGTTTTCAAAATGAAGTCTTTTATGACAGATAAGATGAACCCCTGCAGTATGTACTTAATGTGTCAGTGGTGAAAATTAGCATTGTTCATGGTGTGGTATCATGCATCAGCTCATGTTCAAAGGGATCACCACAGTTGTGAGTTGTCTGTTTACAGCTGAGATATTAGCTGGGCAAAGATGGAGACAAAGGAAGGAAATTGAGTTCGTAACCACAAAAGACGACAGCGACCTCAATGCAGTCAACATTTAAATAACTTGAGCAGTGATACAATGAATCGTAGTGCATGGGGATACATGAAGGAATAAAGAACGACAAAGTGAATGAACGAGTTCACTGAAGGAGTTAGTAGTGCTTTGTTGACTGAATATCAGGATTAGGAGACTTAGCAGGAACAATATCAGCATTAACGAGTGTAGAGGCTATGAAAAGAAAAGTAATAAAATCGTATGACATTTCCAGAAAGAATAAGTGGCAGAGAAACTTACCAAGGGCAACAACGAAAGGCAGGATAGAACAATAAAAATATTGTAAAGTCAAAGGCGCATCATAGATCCATGAAAATAATCACGTTTGATGATAATATGTTGAACAAAACCAAACATTCCAGGATAGCATCAGGTCCATTCTTGTAACATTCCCCTTTATTGTTCCCTGATTTTGATTCAATTTTGGATCATTACAGTCTAATAAACTCAGATTCTGATATCTTCTGCCCCTCTATCTGAAGCTGCTGATCCAGGTTACTGCTGTTGGTGCTGCACCAACATTATTTGCAATAACATATTGAACGGAGCCCATTTATCATTAAAGGATGGAAACCTTCCACTGGGATAGTTAGAATCCATGGGACTGACAATAAGCACAGTCACCGAACAAACAAGTCAGGTTAACACCTCCCTTACATGACTTCCAATATATCAATTAAAGGGAACACTTACTTAGTCTGCATGAGTGGATGAGGGTTGCTGAGGGATGGATCATAACATTTTCAGTTGTTTTATTCCTTCTTCATTGTATGTGCAAGTAGTGCCAGAACACTGCAGGTTTGTCTCTGTTCATTCTGTAAGAAAAAGGAGGCAGGGACAAAATAACAGATCAGCTGCATAAAATGATGTGTGGAAGTTTATAGACACGATAAATCAGGATGACATCTTTCTCAACATTGAGCCTGGTGCTTCGAAACAGGGGGAAGCAATTCTGTCCCAATGTGCCAGTTTCAGAGGAATCGGAGGATACCATTCAGCCCACACTACCTATTAGCTTAGAAGAGTTGGAAATCTGGGATATTGGTTCATTCCTTAAAGAGAATCCTTCAAAATATAGACAACTGTTAATGCGCTGTAAGGGGTGTTTCTGATAGGACACCTGGAGTACACTGTGTTTTTGTAACTGAGAAGTGAGGGAACTCCTTCATACAATTTAATCACTGCTCATCATCCACGGATTGTGGTGCCATCTTACATTTCGTACCTGTTACACAGGGACAGGAGGAGGACATTCAGCCTTTCAGATTCATTCTAGAATGACTGGAGGAGGCCAATCAGTGACTCGGGAGTGGAACAGACAAGCAGAGGGAGGACAGACATCCTCTCAAGCCTGTTATAGAAGGACAGGAAGAAGCCAATCAGCCTCTCGAGTCTGTAACACTGGAACAGGAGGAGGCCAATCAGCCTCTCGAGTCTGTAACACTGGAACAGGAGGAGGCCAATCAGCCTCTCAAAGCTTTTACAGAAGAACAGCAAGACAATTCAGCCCCGCAGGTCTACTCCACCCAGACAGGATAGGCCATTCGGCCTTTCGGGACTGTTGCGGAGGGACAGATGGAGGTAATTCTGCTTCGTAAGCCTGGTATGCAGTAAACATTAGTTTTTGAACAGGTTTGGAGAAGAATAGACCTCACATAATGTTAAAACTCTAAATCAATTTCGGTAAATTCCACAGCCGTGCATTCACATTTTCGCCCAAGCTGTAAATGTGTCTGATAAAGGGACCTGTGCAAACTACACCAGTGCCCTTCATTCCTTTCGTTAACTGTGGAGATCAGCAGATTCTCAGTAGTAAATCTTCGGCGACCTAGTATAAAGAATCCTGCATTCTGTCTCTACTTTCCGGAAGAAAGCTATTATACAATCATAGAGTTATGCGGCATGGAAACAGATTATTTGGCCCAACTAATCTGCACCTTCCTGATATCGCAATCGCATCCACTTTATTAGCATTTGGACCATGTCACTAATGCCCGTCTTAATTACATTTTAATTGTACCAGCCTGCATTACTTTCTTTCAGATCTTATTCCATAAAGGCACTGCATTCTGCGTGAAAACGTTGCCCCTTTTAAAATATTATCTTTGCAAATTAACCTTATGTCCTAGAGCTTTGGATTCCGCTATCCTGGAAAAAAGTAACTTGGCTAGTCACCCTATCCATGCCTCTCATGATTTTATCAAACTTTATAAGGCCTCTGAATCTCCAGGGAAAAAAAAATCAGCCCAGCCTATCTGCTTCGCTCTGTCACACAAACACATAATTCCTGACAGCATCTTTGTTAATATTTTCAGTACATTTTCCAAATTTATTGACCAGAATTATATGCCATGTTCCAAAAGTGGTCTCAGCATTATCCTGACCAGCCGCAACATGACGTGCCAAATGCTATATTCGTTACACTTACCAATGTGACTATAGAGGTTTTACACTTTTGTTGGGACATTTTTGGTATCCAGAGAAATGCGGCATATTTCAAGCAAGGTCCCAATTTATCCTGTAACCACTTCTTATAAACTGCATATCTGTTTCTGCTGATGTATCTAACTTTATTCTTATTTGCTTAACATGAACCTTGTTCCCGTTGTTTGAGACACTTCGAAAACTTTCCTCCCATTGCGATATTGCCAATACCTTTATTATACTTAAGTTGTCTTCCCCGTGTGGATCGATACAAGACACTGTTTTAAATTATCTGCCAGTTCCCTGTTCTGTGCAACCTACACAGCAGCCATATCCTCCAATGTCCTACATGTACTTTCATAACTTACTTCTTTCCGAATGTCACACACCCACCTTGAACATTTTTATACAGACACAGAAAAGGTGTTGCTGCTTGGTTATATGTTGTTACCAATTTTCATTCATAATAACTTTTCTTCCCTTTTCTCGCTTGAAATAATTTTGCTCTGGTTCCGATAATAAGAAGCCCAAATCTGGCCTGCATTACTTCTCGCTTGGATGCTGTTCTTGATCGCTTTGTGAATGATGAGTTGTTCTTCTTCCGATCAAGTCATCCTTTTTGAAGAAAGTAATTCGTTGCTGAGTGATATGGGATATCTACTGAGCCTCCCTGTGTCTCTTGTCGCAATCTGCTTTCATTAAAGCGTCATACAAAAAAACTGCCATTGAGGAGGGTGGTTCTTTTAAAATATTCAGGGGTAACCTTCCTATGTGGTTCTACACATGAGAATGGAGAGTGACTCCATTCCCCCAGTTTCTCCATATACGTCATATGGATTCCAGAATGCATTCCACATGCCAGATGGAAGCCTTTAATATAACCTCCTTATCGATCAAACAAAACTTTTCCCCAAATCCATTGGATAGGGCTTTCAAATGTGATTCACCTTTCTCCTGTGTTTCTGCTGTTACTCCTTCCCTTCCTTTCCAGAAGAAAGAGAGCGATCCCATATTCCCCACTTCCCACTACACTCGATTCCACATCTGAAGAATTATCATTCCAACACTTGGCAGCAAGGTAGCTCAGTGGTTAGCACTGTTGCCTTGCACTAACAGTGACTTGCGTTTTATTCCCGCCTCGAGCGTCTGTCTGTGCGCAGTTTTCACAGTCTCCCTGTGTCTGAGTTGGATTGCTCTCAAAGTCCGAAGATGTGCAGGTTAGGTGAATAGTCCATGTTAAATTGCCTTACTGAGTGCATTACTAAGAGGATTGAGTCTGTGCGGATTGCTATTCAGAGGGTTGGTGTGGACATATGGTGCCAAATGTCCTGTTTGCACACTACGGGTAATCTAATCACTTCCGCAAACTCCAGCAGCAGAGCACCATCAAACGCAGCTTTCCCTCCTGTCCACTGCCATCATTACATGGGCTGCTCCATCACACCGAAAAATTCTCAATCCCTGATTACACCTTCCCATGCAATTGCTGTTGCTGCAACACTTAGCCATTCACCTCTTCCCCCTCACTGTCCAACACCCCAAACACAACTTCCAGGTGAAGCAGAATTTCACTTGTATTCTTTTAATCTGATCGGCTGTCATTGCTGCTCCTTAACATTAAGCGAGACCAGAGACTGCTTTAAGGATCACTTAAACATTTACTGTAGGAATAATCCTGACGTTCCAACTGCTTCCCATTTCAATAATCTGTCTTGCTTTCATGCAAGCATTTCAGTCCAGGGCTGCTGCAAAGTTGTAATGGAGGAAAACAAAGCCCGGGTAAAATTTTATTTTCGTCTCGTGATGACCTTGCCTTCTTTGAGTCTTGTTTATAGTGTACTTAATAGAGAGAAAACAATTTCCAATTAACACCATAATTTCCACCGATTTTACATCTGTTTGTCTTTCACCACAGTGAAAAGCATTGGTTATCCACCCATTGTTTCCAAAACCGTCCTCTACCTTTTTCAAAGTATTAAAAAGCCCATTTCCAATCTCTTTCATTCTTATCGAAATGTCACCCTTGAAATCGATGCTTTCACTGTTTCTCTGTCTTCGCAGGTGCTGCCGGACCTGCTGACATTCTGCCAAAAATACATTCTGAACGATTTATAAATAAAAGGATGAAACATGGATTCTAGAAGACTGAAGGGAAAAAAAATGTCGAAACTGGACAGTTGTGAAGATGGATCACTGGATAACCCAACATTCTACCATTACAACCAATCGAGCTATGGTGCATTGACGAGTGTGCGTGAACATGCCCAGGATCAACACCACACATAACTAACAATAATAACAACCCGATGAAGCTTGACTGCTTTCATTTGAAGCAGCAGCAGTAACGCCTATAGAGAGGGTGAAATGATCCCAAGGCAAGCAGATCCACAGTCATAGAACATAGAAGATAGAAGAATACAGCGCAGTACAGGCCCTTCGGCCCTCGATGTTGCGCCGATCCAAGCCCACCTAACCTACACTAGCCCACTATCCTCCATATGCCTATCCAATGCCCGCTTAAATGCCCATAATGAGGGAGAGTCCACCACTGCTACTGGCAGGGCATTCCATGAACTCACGACTCGCTGAGTAAAGAACCTACCCCTAACATCTCTCCTATACCTACCCCCCCTTAATTTAAAGCTATGCCCCCTTGTAATAGCCCTGTCGCATTCATTCATAAACGGTGATGGACAACTAACTAACTAACTCACAAACATTCCCCATTCCATGAAGGAAGAGTGCAGCACGTCAGTGCAAACGACATGGCAGAAATATTTCCACCATCTTCGGTAAGAGGAATTGAGTCAATAATCCACTCCACTCTCGTCTTGAAGTCATAAGAATCAAAGATACCTGTTGTGAACCAATTCGATTCATTGCACAGGACATCAACAAACTACTGAACGCAAATGACAGGGCAAAGAAAGTGGGCCATGATACCGTTCCTGTGATAGAACTGAAAACCTGTGCTGCGCAACAAGCCGTGACATGTGGATGCCAATTCGTTCCAGCTGACGTCTGCCTGGCAATGGAAACTACTCAACTATGTCCAGTCCCCCCCGAAGTGCTGCCTGCGAAAATGGCACCCCTCAGTTTCATTGCAGTAACCAAATTGATGGAAGTTCTCTTACAGAGCTAACAAAAAGCACTTACACAGAAATAATTTGGTCAATGCAGGTTGCAGTATGCCTGAATGTGGCGATGGTGCTATTGTGCTATTACGGAAATGCTTCTGGATGACCTAATCACACCAGACAAATGTTCTAGCAGCCAGTGGAAGTTTAAAACAAGTCATAAAAATCTCGACATCTAAATAAAAATTTGCTCCACCATTTGGTCTGTCTTAACAGTGACTCCAGACATGCAGACATGTAATGAACTCGTAAATGCTCTCTGAAACGATCAAGCAATGCATTCAATGGTTTCAAACAACTCCAAGGTCTTAAAGGAAAAATGAACTGAACTGAAAATCCAGCACCACACTCTGAAAAGAGAACCGGAAACTCCGGCCTACCAGCTCTGCAGAGGCTTGCTTTGTTATGAACCATTCGAGGAACCCTCAACGTATTTTAAGAAGGTACTCCAGACCGGAAGTTGTCTATTTGTTTCGGTAGGTGTTAAGTGGATATCCCAAGGTTGATGCAGTTAGTAAAACCACTTAGCTTGCCGCAAAAAGATTTCATTTAAACACTTCTGAACAATATATTTTTACAATGAAGCTTCTCACTACAGGATAGTCCAGATAAATGTGTAAAATAAATTGTTGCGTGTATAAACATGTGGCAGAATCTTTCAGGTGGAGCGGGTGAGTGAGTGAGCGAGAGACAGCTACAGCAAGAAATGATGGGCTTGACAGTTGGTGAATTCCATTCAATCTCATTTCAACCATGTTAAAATGTATCGCTCAGAAAGAAGTGTTGGCTCAATTTTCTTTAATGTTTTTCTGAAATGTGAAGCATTTTCATACAGGAAGTGCTTCGTCCATGTAGCAAGTCATAATGCCCCTGCTGCTGGAAGTAGGAATAACTTTGTAAAATCGTGGAGTCCTGTCGTGTTGAAAAAAGCCATTCAGCTAAACAGGGCCGCACCGATCATCTGAAGAGTATTCAATCAAAAGCCAGACCCGTTGGAAACTGGAGCGCCTGACAGAAACGAGGACAGTGTGCACACTCCAAACAAACAGCTACCTCAGAATGGAGTCAACGCGGGTCTTTCATGGTGTACGGCCCGAGTACTAACTGCTGAGCCACCGTCCCACACGAGCGCGAGCCTGAAAATTGATCGACAATTTTATCTCAGATTTACCTAAACCACTCATTATCCATGATTTGTCAGTGTTTGTGTTCCAGAGTAATACAACATCTGGCCTATGCTAACAGTGCAGCAAATCCGTTACTGTCATTGCAACAGAGTGTGTTCTGAAACCAGAATTGAAGCTCTAATTGTATTTGAATAATATTGTTATCGCTCGTGTCACTGTTGGGTAACACAAGCATTAGGAGAACGCAGTGACATCCAAAGTGAGCAGTTGCATACTCATCCGACAAAGTTTGATTACTGCTAGTGTAAGGGCATAATATCGAACGTTCTGATCTGAAGGTGATGGGGAACGAGACCTTGGTCAGGAGCATGCTCAGGACGCTTTGCCAGAGAAGAATTCCCGTCACCTGTCGTGTGGGGATAGGCTCGAAGCCAGTACTTCAAAACCTCACTTTCCAGTTGTAAATATTGTCTTGCTGAATTATCTAATGTCATTGCCATCTATTGCTTTCAATATGACGTATAAGAAATAAACAATATGTGAGTATATTTGTTCATGGACTGGAAATAATGTAACTGCTCAATTAACCTAATTGACACCAGACAGGATTGATGTTAGAATTAGAACTCGAATTAGGTTTTATTGTCATGTATGCTCAATTATCAGAATACGTGATGACACTGAAAATTGTACGCAGTCAACATTCTCTGGCTCCATTTTGGTTACAATACCTGAATAAAAAAAAAACAGCAACAGTGGAAATTAAAGAATGCTGAAAGGCAAGCGAAGTACCTCCATATTAAAGTATAACTTGTATCCCAATAAAGGTGTTTAGATCCACCTTTAGGCATCTGAGCCGAATCATGGCCTGGAGTTTCGGTCAGCTTGCAACTCCCACATTGTTTACAGGGAGGACTCGTGTTGTTACTGCCAATACCACATTCGCCATCAAACATCGAATGGACGCACTGTGATGCACACCTCCCACGATCACCTCAGACTGTCGGAGGCTGCCATCTCACGTTGCTATGTCCATGTCGGTGATTTACCCAACGCAACAGGCTGACGAGAAGGCGCAATGAAACCTGACATAACTGCCTATTCTCTGTACACCCTGTTGTCTCAGTTTGAAATAGCTCTGAACATTCTGGAATATCAACATAGTGTCATAGAGGTATGCAGCTGAGCAACAGACCCTTTGATCCAACCAGTCCATGCTGAGCATAATCTCAATCTAAAATATTCACACATGCCTGCCGCTGGCCCAGATTCCTCCAATCCTTTCCTTTTCATGTACTTCTCCAAATGTCTTTAAAACATTGCAATTGAAACAACATCTACCACTTCTTTCGGAAATTCATTCCACACCAGAACCACCCTCTGTCTCAAACATTTGCCACACATGTGTTTTCCAAATCTTTCTCCACCCACCTTAAAAATGCGCCTCCTAACCTTGAAGCTCCCATCCCAGGAAAAAGACAACTGCCATTACATGTATCCACATCCTCTTAAACTTCAATACTGCAGTGAAACACATTCCCAGCCTATCAAGTGACGGTTTTAGTAACTCCCTGTTCGATCGCAGTGAGGCCTCTTGAACTGGACTGGTCAAAGTGTGACCGCACATAACAAGTCTGATTTCACTGTGTACATGACAGAGAGTGATCAGACATCTCAGCCAGTTTGTAAACTAGCTTCGTCTGTGACACGAGGCTGCACGAAGAAACTCAGGGAAGGCAAGGTCACTGCACAGACCGTGTCTCTGGCTGATCTGTCTCGGAGAGAATGCGATCAAAGTGTAGATGAAAACAGCTTTAGTTTAGAACATAGAAAATAGAAAAATGCAGCACAGAACAGACCCTTTGGCCCACGATGTCGTGCTCAGGTTTAATCCTAATGCAAAGCATAATATCTTAACCTACGCATCATTCAACTCAATGCTCTCCAGTGCCTGTCCAGCAGTCGTTTAAATGTCCCAAATGACTTTGCGTCCACCACCACTGGCAAGGCATTCTATGCATTTACAACTCTCTGCGTAAAGAACCAACCTCTGACATCTCCTCCACACCTTTGCCCAAATATCATAAATCTATGACCCCTCATACCGTCAATCCTGCCCTGGTGAAAAGTCTCGGGCTATTGACTCTATCTATTCCTCTTCTTAAATTGTACACCTCGATCAGGTCTCCTCTCTTCCTCCTTCTCTCCAGATAGAAAAGTCCGAGGTTTTTCAAACTTTCTTCATATGGCAAACCCTCCAGTCCAGGCAGCATCCTGGTAAAGATTCTTTGCACCCTCTCCAAATCCTCTCAATCCTTCTTATAACAGGGCGACCAGGACTGGACACAATATTCCAAATGTGGTCTCACCAGGGACTTGTACAGGTGGAGGAAAACCCCGCGGCTCTTATCCTCGATCCACCTGTTAGTGAAAGCCAAGATGCCATATGCTTTCTTAACAACCCGATCTACTTGGGTGGCAACTTTGAGGGATTTATGTACTTGCACACCCAGATCACTCTGCTCCTCCACACTATCAAGAATCCTGTTTTTAATTATATATTTAGCATTCGAGATCGACCTTCCAAGATGCATCACTTCGCATTTATCCAGGTTGAACTCCATCCGCCATTTCTCAGCCCAGCTCTGCATGTTGTCTCTGTCGCGTTTCAGCTGCAGTAGTCCTCGAAACTATCGACGATACCCCCAACCTTTGTGCCATCTGCACATTTCCTAACCCGCCCCTCAACCTCCTCATCCAAGTAATTTATAAAAAGTACAAAACCCAAGAACAGAGCCCATCGCGACCCCACTCAGGACAGACATCCAGGCAGAATACTTTCCATCTACAACCACTCTCTGCCTTCTGTCAGCCAACCAATTCTGAATGCAGATAGCCAAATCTCCCTGAATCCCTTACTTCCTTACTTTATGAATGAGCCTACCATGGGGAACCTTAGCAAATACACCACATCCACTGCTCAACCTTCGTCGACCTATCTTATCACCTCCTCGGAGAAGTCAATAAGATTTGTGAGGCATGCCCTTCCCCTCACTAAGACATGCTGACTGTCTTTAATCTCTCTATGCTTTGCCAAATAGTTATAAATCCTATCCCTCAGAATTTCTTCCAAAACTTTGCTGACCACAGACGTAAGACTGACTGATCTGTATTTGCCAGGGATTTCCCTATTAACCTTATTGAAAAGAGGAACAACATTCGCCTCCTTCCAATCCTCGGAACAATGACCTTGGAGAGTGAGGACGCAAATAACTTCGCCAGAGGCTTCGACACCTCCTTTCCCGCTTCCCTGAGCAGCCTAGGATAAATCTGGTCTGGCCCTGGAGACTTATCAATTTCAATGATTTCCAAAATTTCCAGCACATCAACTTCTTCAATCTTGATCGGGTCAAGCCTGTATTCCAGCTCCTCAAAGCTCTCATTCACAACGAAGTTCCTTTCCCTCGAGAAAACTGAAGCAAAATAATCATTTAGAGCTTCCCCTACCTGCTCAGACTCCAGGCACATGTTCCCTACACTATCTCTGATCGGCCCTACATTCTCCCTGATCATTCTCTTATTCCTCACATATGAGTAAAATGCCTTTGGGTTCTCCCGAATCCTATCCGCTAAGCCTTATTCGTGTCCCCTCCTGGCTCTCCTCAGTCAACTTCTGAGTTCCTTTCCAGTAAGCCTGTAATCCTCTAAAGCTGTGCTAGATCCTTGCTTCCTTCACCTTACGCAAGCTGCCTTCTTCCTTTTGATGAGAAGCTCCTCTGTTCTTCTCATCCAAGGTTTCTTAATCTTACCCCTTCTTACCTGACTCAGAGGAATAAATACGTGCATAACTCGCAACAAGTGCTCCTTAATTAGTCTCCATATGTCTGTTGTGCCTTTTCTGTGGAACAATTGCTCCCACCTCTGTACTTCCCAACTCCTGTCTCATAGCGTCATAATTTAGTTTTCCCCAGATAAATATCTTCCCCCGGTAACTGCTCCTTTCCCTCTCTAAGGCTATGTTGAATGTTAGGCAGTTGTGATCACTGTCACCAAAGTGTTCTCCCACTGCGAGATCTGACACCTGTCCTGGCTCATTTCGGAGCACCAAATCGAAAATGGCCTCGCCCCTCGTCGGTCTGTCTGCATACTGAGTAAGAAAACCCTCCTGAACACAGCAAAACGGCTCCATCCAAACCATCAGCACTTAAGAGGTTCCAGTCAATATTGAGAAAGTTGAAATCACCCATAACTACAAACCTGCTACTTCTGCATTTTTCTAGAATCTGCCAGCCTATGCGTTCTTCAGTGTCTGTAGTGCTATTCGGTGGTGTGTAGAAAACCCCCAATGAGGTGGCTGCTCCCTTGCGGTTCCTGACGAAAACCCATACTGACTCAGCAAACGCACGTTCCTCGACAACCTTCGTTTCTGCAGTTGGGATGCACTCTCTGATTAGCAATGCTACAGCCCTCTTTTTTCCACCCTCTGTGTTCTTCTAAATCGTTCTAAACTCTGGAACATCAAGCAAAAATTCCTGCCCCTGTGAACCCCAATTTTCCGTTATGGTCACAACATCGTATCCCCAAGTACTCATTCAAGTTCTCAGTTCGTCACTTTTATTTCTGACTCTCCTTAAGCTGAAGTATGCACACTTTAACCAATCCCTTTGTTCGATCACATGAGAAACCTTTCCGAGAGATTCACTGCATCCTGTCACTGTCCCATCTGCAACTGTCCCCCTCTTAGATATGTGTCTCTGATTCCCACCCCCCTACCAATCTAGTTTAAACCCTCCCGAATAACAGGAGCAAATCTCCCACCCAGGACATGTGTACACCGTCAGTTCAGGCGCAACCCTTCCTTCATGTACAGGTCCCACCTTCCTCAAAACGTGTCCCAATGGTCTAGGTATCTGAAGCCCTCCCTCTTGCACCAGACTCGCAGCCACGTGTTAAGCTGCATTCGCTGTAAGTTCCTCACCTCACTATCTGGTGGTACCTGTAGCAAACCTGAGATCACTACTCTACTCGTCCTGCTCTCCAGCTTCCAAACTAACTCTCTCTCGTCACTTTTCAGATGCTCAATCCCTTTCCTGGCTATGTTATTGGTGCAAGTATGTGCAACGATTTCTGAATGTTTACACTCCCCCTTCAGAATCCTGTAAATCCGGTCGGAGACATCCCGTGCCCTGGCACCAGGGAGGCAACATACCTTCCTGGAGTCCCGTTCCTGACCACAAAATCTCCTGTCAATCCGTCTATCTTTTGTGTCCCCAACAACAAGCGATTTTCTATTCTCCCCCCTTCGCTTCTTGCCACGGTGCCAGGCTTCATGCCAGAGACTTGACAACAATGGTTTTCCCTGGTAGGCTGTCCCCACCAGTAGTATCCAAACTGGCATACTTATTGCTGAGGGGAACGGCCACAGGGGATCCCTGCCCTGACCGTCGATTCGTTTTCCTCCCCCTGACTGTAACCCAGCTGTCCTTATCCTGTTTCTGGGGAGTGACCACCTCCCTGTACACAATCTCAATTTTTCCCTCAGCCTCCCAGATGATCCGAAGTTCATCCAGCTCCAGCTCCAGTTCCCTAACTCGGTTTTCGAGGAACTGGGGTAGGATGCACTTCCCGCAAATGCAATCAGCAGATACAAGTGAAGTGTCTCTCACTTGCCACATTCTGCAGGAGGAACATGCAGCTGCCATTACATCCATACCCCGCTACACTGAAAGCATACACTGGATTAAAAAAAAAGCTATAGAAGAAAAAAATGAGAAACCTGAAAACTTATTGAATATACAGACTCTTATTAAGTTCAGAGGAAGTGGGTGTAAGGGAGGCTCTACGTATTAGGGTCTCGGGTTTCGATCTCACGCACTTAACAACTTCCGAGCGTTCTTTCGCTTCTCCCTCGCACCTCTCGGTAAATACTATGGCTGAGACATGAAGAGATCACAACGTTATGAAAAGAGCATAAGTAATGTTATCATACAAAATATGCTGAGGATTGAAACGTTAGTCTAAAATATTTCCTTTTGGACTGACAGAGACTTTGGGGACAATGGGGATTTAACACTGCATACATTTACTCTGGGGAAGTTCAGACCTTGTTAAAACTGAGACAAAAATTCAGAATTAATTCTTAACATCGGTCAGAAACTTTAATCTCAAATATCATTCCTCTCTCACTGACCAAATCCCTAACAATTACCTACTTTGTTAGGATATTTGTGGAGGATGATACATAGTTAGAGAGGGATGTCGTTGTTGTGAGTGATTAACTGATAGGGAGCGGTGCATGGAGAGGAGGATGGTACAGAGATATGGAGAGGTGCAGGGATTACAGGGATAACAGTGATAGAGAGGGATGTTTGGGCTGGAGGAACTTTCAGAGATATCGAGGGGTGCAGATGCAGGAAGACTTTACAGAGACACAGAAGGCTGGAAGGTCTGGAAGAGATGGGAGAGAAAGGATGATGTGTAAAATCTAGAGGTGTTTTCAGTGTTTGGGTGGGGTTTGGAATCGAAGGAGAGTATGGAGGTGCAGAGGGCTGGGAGTGGTGACAGATTTAGATAGATTTGCAGCAGATGGAGAAATTTTCAGAGATTGGAAGTCTTGTCGATGCTGAAGCAGGTTCGAACGGTGAATGCATCCATTCAAGGAGGGACAGAGTTTGGGAGTGCTCTTGGGTCTGGAGGATTTTAGCAAGATACGGGAGCCTGCAGGGCGGGAAAGGATGACAGAGTTAAGTATCAGTGCAGGGAATGACGGATGTTACAGAGCTCGGACGAATGTAGATAGTGGACGTGGTTCCACATATTGGGTGGAATATAGCTGCTGGAGGATATTATAGAGATATCGAGGGATGTCAAAAGTGGAGCACGTTACGGAGCTAGGGAGGGAAGTACATAGTGGACGTGCTTCGACAAAAAGGGAGGGATGTGGCTGCTGGAGGATATTATACAGACATTGAGAGATGTCAGGAGTGGAGCAAGTTAAAGAGATAAGGAGGGTTGTGGAGTTTCTCGAGGATGGTGTGGCAACAGGGAACAGTGTCGGAATCTGAAGTAGGTTGGAGATCTACGCTAGTTGTACGTGCTTGAAGCAGATTACAGAGATAGGATGGTGAGTTGGGGCTGCATGAAGCCATAGAGAAATACAGGGTTAGAGGGTTTAGAGTGGTAGGGAGATCCGTTTGAGCTGAAGACAATTACAGAGCTATGGAAGAGTGTAGGGGCTCGAGGAGATGAGACAAAGAACATTTTTGTAACCTGTGGAGAACATTCAAGACAAGAGGAAGGCTGTCAGGTGTAACGGATATCACAGAGACTGGGAACTGTGTTGGCTTAAAGGTTGGTACAAGATAACGAGGTTTGCAGACGCAGGAAGAGGTTACATTGATTTCAGGAATTAGGAGAGGGTTAAATAACTGGAAGTGGTGTAACAGCTTGAGCAGGTTATAGACACAGGCGGGGATGTAGGGGCTGGAGGAGGTTACATTTCTTACAGGAATTAAGTGAGATCACAGACTGCCAGTGGTGTAAGGACTGGAGCAGGTTAAAGAGACTGGTAGTGGATGGAGGCGATTACAGGAATTAGAGGATGGTTATTGACCAGGGAGTGGTGCAAGTGCTGAAGAAGTTTATGGAGACCGTTGGGGATGTAGGGGGTGGAGGAGGAGTTTATAGAGAAAGGGAGGGATGTGAAGATGAGAGGAGGATGCAAGGATAGGGACTTATTTAATGGCTGCAGAATAGAAAAAGGGATGGACGTAGTATCTGATCTGGGATCACCAATATTTTGCAGGTTCGTGACCACTGCTGGACCGCTCATATTGCTACACATTTGGATTTATAAAATATATAAAACAGACTATTGTCAGGATATTTGTGGACTTGATAAGTTACCTTTTATTCGAGATTGTGCAGCATTTATATCAAAAACAATCTCTGAATGCTAGATTGGAAGTGATGAACGTTTGAATTTGAAATAGAAATGATGAACTTGGGGGTTCTGGGCGGTAAGAACTTCCAGTTTGTGGAGTTATATATTTATAGACGTGATATTTTAAGCCCCCCTCGCCCCGTCTCCAAAGAAGTATTTAGCAGCACTCAGCGACTATTTCCGTTTCCCAGTGTGAGTATTACCTCGCTATTTGACCAAAGAATAGTTCCTGTGCAGGAATTAACACAGGGGGAAAAAAATCAGAGAATGTGTAATTCTGGCGAGCTAATCACGACAGTTCATGGAAATCATCATTATCTGCAACAAGAAACAAATGAAGTGGGAGTTAAGAGGAAGTTTGATGTTTCTCAAAGAATTAAATTGCGTGTATTTGGAAAGTATACTGGACAAGAAATAAAATCCATTAAATATTGATAGGACAAGCCAAGTGGCCTTTGCACCGAGCTTCTTTCCAACCTCCAGCTGGTTTTGGAGTCAGGGAAAGTCCCGGATGATTGGAAGATCACTGTTGTAACCCCCTTGTTCAAGAATGGATCAAGACAAAAGATGGAAAATTATAGGCCAATTAGCCTAACTTCGGTTGTTGGTAAAATTCTAGAATCCATCATTAAGGATGAGGTTTCTAAATTCTTGGAAGAGCAGGGACGGATTAGAACAAGTCAACATGGATTTCGTAAGGGGAGGTCGTGCCTGACAAACTTGTTGGAGTTCTTTGATGAGGTGACAGGTAGGGTAGACCGGGGAAACCCTGTTGATGTGGTCTACCTAGACTTCCACAAGGCCTTTGATAAGCTGCCACATGGGAGGCTGCTGAGCAAGGTGCGGGCCCATGGTGTTAGAGGTGAGCTACTGGTATGGATTGAGGATTGGCTGTCTGACAGAAGGCAGAGAGTTGGGATAAAAGGTTCTTTTGCGGAATGGCAGCCAGTGGCAAGTGGTGTCCCTCAGGGTTCAGTGTTGGAGCCGCAGCTATTCACATTATATATTAATGATCTGGATGAAGGGACTGGGGGCATTCTAGCGAAGTTTGCCGATGATACAAAGTTAGGTGGACAGGCAGGTAGTACTGAGGAAGTGGGGAGGCTGCAGAAGGATCTAGACAGTTTGGAAGAGTGGTCCAGGAAATGGCTGATGGAATTCAATGTGAGCAAATGCGAGGTCTTGCACTTTGGAAAAAAGAATACAAGCATGGACTACTTTCCAAACGGTGAGAAAATTCGTAAAGCCAAAGTACAGAGGGATCTGGGAGCGGTAGTTGAGGATTCTCTAAAGGTAAACATGCAGGTTGAGTCCGTGATTAAGAAAGCGAATGCAATGTTGTCAATTATCACAAGAGGGTTGGAATATAAAAGCACCGTTGTGTTACTAAGTATTTATAAAGCTCTGGTTAGGCCGCAATTGGAGTACTGTGTCCAGTTTTGGGCCCCACACCTCAGGAAGGACATACTGGCACTGGAGCGTGTCCAGCGGAGATTCACACGGATGATCCCTGGAATGTTAGGTCTGAGGAACGGCTGAGGATACTACGATTGTATTCATTGGAGTTTAGAAGATTAAGGGGAGATCTAATAGAAACTTACAAGATAATACATGGCTTGGAGAGGGTGGACGCTAGGAAATTGAATCTATGTGTCGTTTCTCTGAATTAAGCCAAGCGGCGTTAATGCTAATTCGCTGTAACGTGCTGCCTGTGTGTATGAGGGAGGCAGGGTCAATGAATTGTTTACGGTCAGGAACACAGTGCTTGACGAAGCAGTGACAGAAGATTTAATCAGAACCTCCTGGAGTGGAAATATACAATAAATGGAGAGCGACCCTATAACACTCTCTCTGTACTGATATTTTGGCAGTGTGGCACGACATCAATACCGACTCTTCAAAAATGTGGCATTCCCTTAATACCGGCCCTCCAACAGTACAGTGGTCCCTCATGACGGACCTGCCGAAACTGCAGCAATCCCTCAGTACTGATGCTCCCAAAGTGCGTCAATTCCTCTTTTACTCTCCAGCAGTGGGACTCTCCCTTACTACTGACCGTTGCCCGTGCAGCACATCTTCAGTATTGATCCTCCAAAAGTGTGCTTCTCCCTCAGCACTGACCCTTGTACAGTGTAGCACATCTTCAGTATTGAACCTCAGTTGCTGTCATTCCGTTAATCTATCTACCCAATTCACATTCGTTAAACCGTGCGTCAATTCATTTTTAATTTTCATTATTTAAGTTAAATACAGTTGACTCTGGCCCAGGTTTCTTAGTCCAAAACTGAAAATTATATTCTGTCATGATATAATTGCTATTTCTGAGTAGACATTTTAGTTACAGGTCAATACTTAATCCTACCCCATTACCAGACGCAATATGAGCAACGATGGGACACTAGAGATCAGACATCATCCAGTTACACCTCACAGCCTATTACTCCAGCCTCATTTTTTAACTGAAGTCTTAATTTGTGTGTTTTTTTAAATTTCCTTCTGGTCCTTTAGTTTATAATATGTGTAATATTTCTCTGATGCACATTTAACGTGAGAGTGACATGTGATATTCATATTTTAAAAAATCATTCATGGGATGAGGGCTTCACTGACTAGGCCAGCATTTATTGACATTCCGAATTTCTCAGAGAGCAGTTGAGCGTCAACTACATTGCTGTGGATCTGGAATCACACATGGACCAGACCAGGTAAGGAGTACAAGTGACCCAGATATTTATTTTCAACAATTTACAATATATTCATGATATCCATTTGACCCTTCATGCCAGACACGGATTGAAATCAAATGTCACCATCTGTCCTGGTGGAATTTGAAGCGCTGCCCCTGCAACATTGCCTGGGTCACTGCATTAAGAGCCCACTGATAATCCCATTGTATCACCAATTAGCAGTTATTGGCAACCAATGAGTTTACACTTTTCCTGTGATGTCACTATTTTGTGCTGTGCCATGTGTCCACAACTTCAAATTACCCTGTTTAAAAATAATCTTAACATCTGTGTAGACCCTTGCAGCAGATTGCTGCAAACTGGGATCTTGATGTGCATTCAAACATTTAGTCGAAAGGCCAGTTGGTCTCTGCATGTACTACCCGTGATATTTTCCAAGCGGCTGTGTGTCTGTGAGTGGAGTGCCCATACCCCTGAGTTCCTGAGGGGGGCAATGGGAGACAGACAAGGGGCAGTAGCACTTGAGAGAGGGGGAAGATATGAAGTGGGCATGAGGGGGAAGAGAGAGGGACTGTTGCAGAACAAAATGGAGGCGAAGAGCACGTCAGGCAGAGCGTGAGATAGGGCAAAATATCCGCTCCAGCGGGGTCGTCATTGAGGACGTTCAGGCAAATGTTCTGTGGATCCAGACAGAACCAGGATCATTGAAGTCCGAAAGGGCTCCCTCTGTGACGTGAAGCTTCTGTAATTCTTCATCAGGGACATTGCTATGAAACAAAGCCTCCAGCCACAACCCTGTAGGTCCACACAGACTCTGCCCCAGGGAGTGCGGAACACCACAATATTTGCAAGGTCGGGGGACATTTGGCGGGACAAATATTTGGAGACGGGCCTACATTTAGAAAGGGAGTGTAATTGGGGAAATATATTTAGCAGCTGAAATATTGTGCTGGCGCTTTCAGGTCTGAAAGAGACAAAAAGAGAAAGGGAAAAAAAGGAGGTGAGAGAGAAAGAGAAAAGTAGTTAGTGACAGAGAGAAAGAGATGCCGATGTTAGGGATGGAGAAAAAGAGTTTGGGAGAGGGGAAACAGAGAGAATGACAGACAGAGAAACAGAAGGACAGAGAGAAAACAAACAAGCAGAAAGAGAAAAGAACAGAGAGAAAGACTGGAAGGGAGAGTAAAACAGACAAAGGAAGGGAGTGTAAGAGAAAATGACAGAAACAGAGAGCCAAAGCAAGGGAGAGAGCGAGAAAGACGGGCAGAATGCGAGAGGAAGATAGTGACGACAAGGAGAGAGAGAACGCTCGTAAGAGAAGAGGACAGAGATGGAGATATAGAGGTAGAGAGAGACAGGGATAGAGAAGAAACAATTGCTGGAAAAGCACAGGTCTGGCAGCATCAGGAGAAAGAAAGAAGAGCTAATATTTCAGCAACAGTGAACGTTTTTGCAGAGCTGACATTGTTGAAGGAAAGGTACTGTATGTATTTGCTGAGGACAGGAATTGAGGCCGAGGAGTTCTCACTGCTTGGAGCTGGAAACCAGAGAGACAACACAGTTGACCAGACGATGGACGATGGTGAACCAGGTGAAGGAAAACAGATAATGGGGCATTTGTCCGTGAAAATGCATTTGCTATGATGAAAGCACCTCATGTCATGAAGGGGATGCAAGCAGGAGGCTAAAGGTACACATAGCCAGGCAGCATCAGGAAGTGGCGAAGTCAATATTTCGGGTATATCCCTTCTTCAGAACTAGGGGTGTTTGTAAGGGGAGTTGCAGATAAAGGGGGTGGGGGCAGGGTGGTGATCTTGGGATCGGTTGAATACAGGAAGCTGAACGTAGAACATGGAAAATAGAACAATACAGAACAAAACAGGCACTTCAACCCTCGATGTTGCGCCGACCTGTGAACTACTCTCAGCTCGTCCTGCTACTCTATCCTAAAATCATCCAGGATTGTTTAAATCTCCCTAATGTGGCTGAGTCGACTACATTAGCAGGTAGAGCGTTCCACGCCCTTACCACTCTCTGTGTAAAGAACCTGCCTCTGACATCTGTCTTCAATCTATCACCCCTCAATTTGTAGTTATGCCCTCTCGTACAAGCTGACGTCATCATCCTAGGAAAAATGCTTTCACTGTCTACCCTGTCTAATCCTCTGATCATCTTGTATGTCTCTCTCAAATCCCCTTGTCGCCTTCTTCTTTCCAATGAGAACACTTCCAAGTCTCTCAGACTTTCCTCTTAAACCTTGCCTCCAGGCCAGTCAAAATCCTGGTAAACCTCCTCTGCAACTATTCCAAATGCTTCCATATCCTACCTGAAATATGGGGACCAGAATTGTAGACAATATTCCAAGTGTGGCCGCACCAGCGTTTTGTATAGTTGCAGCATGACATTGCAGCTCCGGAACTCAGTCCCTCTACAAATGAAACAAAACACACCGCATGCCTTCTGAACAGCACGATCAAACTAGGTGGCAACTTTCATAGATCTATGTACATGGACTCCAAGGTCCTTCTGCACATCCACACTACCAAGAATCTTTCAATTGACCCAGTCGTCTGCCTTCTTGTTTTTCTTCCAAAAGTGCATCACCTCACATATAGCTATATTGAACTGCATTTGCCACCTCTCAGCTCAATCTTGCAGTTTATCCATGTCCCCCTGCAACTTGCCACATACTTTCAAACTGTTCACTACTCCACCGACTTTAGTATCGTCTGAAAACTTGCTCATCCTTCCACCTATGCCTGCGTCTAAGTCATTTATAAAAATGACAAACAGCAGCGGTCCCAAAACAGATTCCTGTGGCACACCACTATTAACTGGCCTCCACGCTGAATATTTTCCATCAACCACCACTCGCTGCCTTCTTTCAGAAAACCACGTTCTAATCCAAACTGCTAAATCAACCTCAATGCCATGCCTCTGCATTTTCTCCAGCAACCTACCATGTGGAATCTTATCAAAGGCTTCACTGAAGTCCATGTATACCACGTCAACTGCTCTTCACTCATCTATATGTTTGGTCACCTTCTTAAAAAAACTCAGTAAGGTTTGTGAGACACGGCCTACCCTTTAAAAAACCATGTTGAATATCTGAAATCAAATTGTTGCTTGCAAGATGATTATTAATCTTATCGCTTATCATCCTTTCCAAAACCTTTCCTATAACAGACGTAAGTCTCACCGTTCTATAATTACCTGGGTCACCTTTACTATCCTTCTTGAACAAGGGCACAACATTTGCAATCCTCCAGTCCTCTGGTACGAAACCTGTAGACAATGACGACTCAAATATCAAAGAAAAGGGCTCTGCTATCTCCTCGCTAACTTCCCAGAGTATCCTTGGATAAATCGCATTCCAGCCCAGGGGACTTGTCTATTTTCATTCCTTCTCGAATTGATAACAACTGTTCGTAGCTAACCTCGATCTTTTCTCGTCTGATAGTGAGATGGTCTGATGTGATTTTTCAATGGGCGGAATGAAGCCAGTTGGTGACTAGAAGTTGGTCATTGAGAAGAATTGATGGGAGGGGATGAGGCTCAGGAGGTCTGGTTGATGGCTAGAAGGAGGGATCGATGGAATGGAAGGGATGTGGTTGGGGCTGGCAAGGTCCGTTTTGTGGCTGGAAGGAAGGGTCGAAGAAGCGGCCAAGGGTATGGAGAGGGGAAATTCACAGAAGGAACGTGACCAATTTAGGAAATGCGTTTGAAGTGGTAGGTGGAGTTTAGTTTGGATAAACAACAAACAATGAGAGGGCTTATACAATTAATGATGCGACCTTTGGTACTGTTATAGAAAAGAAAGAAATACATGATTCGTTGAGGATACATAATTCTTTGAATTTTACATCACATTTAGACAAGGGGGGTTAAAGAGGACTGTGTCATTATAACAATTAGTGCTCGCTCCTTTCAGCATCGGAATTGGAAAGTCATGTTGAGATTATACAGAACATTGGTGAAGCCTCTTCTGGAATTCTCTGTGCAGTTCTTGTCGCCCTGTTATCCGAAGGATACTATCAAACTGGCTATTGCTCAGAAGAAATTTACCAGGATGTTGCCGGCTATGGAATATATGAGTGGTAAAGAAAGGTTGCATAAGCTGGAGCTTATTGCCCTGGACCTGCAATTTGAGAGACGACCATATCGAAGTTTGTGAAATATGCGAGGTATAGATAAAATTGTCTTTTCCTTATTCTGGAGGATTTCAGGACCGTGCAGACACTTATAAGATGAAAAAAGAGAGTTTCAAAACGACGTAAGATACGTTCTTTCTACACAAAGGATGGTTCATGCGTGAAATCAACTTCCTGAGAAAGAAATTGATGCGGGTACAATTACAACGTTTGAAAGACATTTCGATAGACACATGGATAGGAAAGGTGTCGTGGCAAGTGTCCACGAGCGTGCAGATAGATTGCTTAAGTTTGGAATTAAGTTAGGCACGGACTGCTTGAACAGAAGCGTGTGTTTCCATGCTGTCTGATTCCAAGAAAGAGAGGGAGAGGGAAGAGAGGGCGAAAAGGGAGAGATGGAGGAAGAAAAAGACAGAATGACAGAAAGAGGGAACAGAGAATGGGCAAGGGAGAGTTAGAGTGTGAGTAAGAGAGAAGGACAGAGAATGAGCAAAGGAAAGAAGGGGAAATGTCAGACAACAAAAAAGGAGTTGTGACATGAACAGAGCGAAGAGGTGATACTGATCATTCCAGTTGATCCCAGCTCTCGATAAGAGTTATCATACTTTCTCTTTGCAACAGGGACAGACCCTGGTTCTGGGGTATGCTTCAGCCTGGGAATCTATCGTTCCCCTCTATGCTTCTGTGTATCTCAATGGTTGTGTGTCTGCTCAGCTGGTTCTCTGTTGATGTGAGAGTGAATTCTCGTCTCTTGTCATCTCCCTTTCTCTTTCATCGACAAGGTTCTCCATGGGAGACTGGTTAGCAAGGTTAGATCTCACGGAATACAGAGAGAACTAGATATTTGAATACAGAACTGGCTCAAAGGTAGAAGACAGAGGGTGATGATGGAGGATTGTTTTTCAGACTGGAGGCCTGTGACCAGTGGAGTGCCATAAGGATCGGTGCTGGGTCCTATACTTTTTGTTATTTACATAAATGATTTGGATGCGAGCATAAGAGGTGCAGTTAGAAAGTTTGCAGATGACACCAAAATTGGAGATGCAGTGGACAGCGAATAGGGTTACTTCAGATTACAACAGGATCTTGACAGGATGGGCCAATAGGAGTTTAATTCAGGTAAATGCGAGGTGCTGCATTTTGGGAAATAAAATCTTAGCAGTACTTATAAACTGAATGGTAAGGTGCGAGGGAGTGTTGCTGAACAAAGATACATTGGAGTACACGTTCATAGCTCCTTGAAAGTGGAGTCACAGGTAGACAGGATAGTGAAGAAGGCGTTTGGTATGCTTTCCTTTATTTGTCAGCATATTGAGTACCGGAGATAGGAGGACAGGTTGCGGCTGTACAGGACATTGGTTAGGTCACTGTCTTTTGGAATATTGCGTGCAATTCTGGTATCCTTCCTATCGAAAATGTTGTGAAGCTTGAAAGGGGTCAGAAAAGATTTACAAGGATGTTGCCAGAGTTGCAGGATTTGAACTATAGAGGGAGGTTGAACAGACTAGGGCTGTTTTGACTGGAGCATCGGAGTGTGAGGGGTGACCTTATGGAGGTTTACAAAATTATGAGGGGCCTGGAGGGAGTGAATAGGCAAAGTCTTTTCCCTGGGGTAGGGGAGTCCAGAACTAGAGGGCATAGGTTTAGATTGAGAGGGGAAAGCTAAAAAAGAGACCTAAAGGGCAACATTTTCACACAGAAAGTGGTACGTGTATGGAATGAGCTGCCAGAGGAAGTGGTGAAGGCTGGTACAATTGCAACATTTAAGAGGCATTTGGAGGGGAATATGAATAGGAAGGGTTTGGAGGGATATGGGCCGGGTGCCAGCAGGTGGTACTAGATTGGGTTGGGATATCTTTTCGGCATGGATGGGTTGGACCGAAGGGTCTGTTTCCATGCTGCACATCTCTATGACTCCATGACTCTCTCTATCTCTCTCTGTCACTCTCTCTCTCTATCTATATATCTCCCTCTTTGACCGCCACTACTTTGTTTAATGTGATAGAGTGCCACCTTCTGCTGGACTCCCCATGCCACTGCACAAGCAGCATGTTTTTAGTTTGGAGAAAACATCAAAGTCTGTATATCTCTCACATTTCACATTTGTATTGTTCTAAAATAATGTTATTGGAGACAGTACGGTTTTACCTGATGTCTTGCCATGTTGTCCCTGAGTGATAAGGAGAACGAGACGAATGTGCTCAGTGTTGGTCTCATCCCCTCCACCCATGGGTTCTTTTGCATTTGGAAATTGTGAGAGTAAACAGGAAAGTCAAATAATTTCCACATTGCAGAGGGAGCACAACATGAGCATATTCCACATTGAGGGACGTCAGTCCAATTCCAACGCTGCCCACATCGCCATTTTGTTTCTGCGTGGGTCTCTGTGAATATTTTTGCGTGTGTGATTGTGGTGTTGATGGTTCTGTCAGTTTGGATGATGCTGTTTCCCTCCGTCTCTGGTTGAGTCCTTGAGCGTTTTCATCCTTCACTACCCCCATGCTGGTGCATGGGGATGCCACCAGAAGGGCACATGCAATCAGTTTCAGCAAAAGGGGGCTTCCTTGCACTGTTTTCACAATTCACAATATGCCAGAAAATTTCAGATTAGAATTCATGGGAGTAACAGAACCTTGGAACTGTGCAGTGCTACGCTGAAAAGTATGGAGCACAGCCATTTGTTAACATTTTTTTGGTGTCTTAGTTCTGACAATGCCATGCAGTTGCCTGCCGTAATTTATCACATCAAAACAGCTAACAGTTGGCTGTTTATGACATTAGTATGGTATCTGTTGAATTGAAACGTTTCCAAATTAACTATTCTATCTAACTGCAGAAGAACCCTGTGAATGATTTGTATATTGATGGTCACTTACAAAGGGTTCAAATCTGATTGGTGTGACCCAGTACGAAATGCCAATTCCCAGGAAAATTGCTCTGGATTGTACTACGATGGGGAATCCACAACTTCTCAGCACATCTCTGTCTTTGCACAGGAATAAGGACTCTCTGTCAGGGGTGTGGTACTCCCTTTTTTCCGAGTTGTGTGCAGTTCCAGCAAACACACAAGAAGCTCAACACCATCCAAGAAAAAAAAAGCCGGCTTGATTGTCAACATGTCCATAAACATCCACTACCTCTACCACTGATGCACTGCAGCAGCAGTGTGCACTATCCAATAGATATACTGCAACAATTCACCAAAGATCCTCAGACACCATCTTTTAAACTTTCAACCATTTTCATGTAGACTGACAACGGTAGCAGTTGTAATAGAACACGACACCTTCAAACTCGCCCCACCCCCTCCAAGCCACTCACCACTCTGATTTCGAAATGTATCACATTCCCTCCTTGCTGTCGCTTTAATGTCATTCAAATCCGTCCCTCATAAAATTGTGTGTCTACCCATAGTATATGGAGTGTCACAGTTCAGGAAGGCAGCTCACCGTCACCATCTCAATGGCCAACTGGGGACAAGTAATAAACCCTGACGCATTTGTTAATAAAACAGTTATTTCATGATCGGGAAACAAAATAATCTCTGTGGGCTTCACAAGGGGATTTTATTTTTACATAACGAAAGGAATCTGTGTAAGTAGGTATGTTACTTCGTGAATAATCTTCGTTCTGAACCTTGGCAATGTCAGTGCAAAAATAAATATGTTTGTGCACCAACTTCGTGACTGAAGCATGTAGCCAACTAAATTGAAATTGTCCAGAAAACACGAGTAGTTATCATTATAGATTGCTTAAATAGCATAAAATTTGAAAAATGCAACAATGATTAACCATAGGAGGATCAAGCTCCCAGAGTCAGTAAAGAATAAAATCACAGGCTTCCTTCTGCTCTCCGTCTCTGGGTCTCTGCGATTATCTCCTTCAGCCTTCTGCCTCTTGCTGACTCGATTTGTCATTAAAATGCTTCTGACTGTCAGAACATTGAACAACAGAATTAAAAAGAATGGCAGTAAAGGGGATGAAAACACAGTAAGCGAATCTAATGTCACTCACCACGTTTCAGTAAAATAGCTTAACGTTGTTCTCCAGTAAAATGACACATTGTTCATTATCCTCATAGACACATATTGAAAATAGAAGGGGATGTTTTTCAAACAGAACAGGGTGCAGATAGTTCCGTGAACTGCAGTCGCAGTTTTATCAATGCAATATTTTGTTCTCACCTTCTGACAACAAACGATCACAAATTGATTAAAGGAGCAAATGACAGTGAATCGGAGAGAGCAGTGGCTACAGGATGGAGGACTCCAGTCGCAGTGCATACTGAAGTGGTGTATAGGAAATTCCGCCTGTAAATACGGAAATGATATCTACACATTATGCCTTCAGTGAAAATGAACAACAAATCAACAGCTGCTAAAACCAAAGGTTTACAAGTAGTGCAGGGGAAAACACCGCACTTTCCGCAGGAAAGAACGACACCAACGAGCAAATTAACCGTGAAGACAAATGGGTAAGTCGCAGTGAATTACTGATCAGAAATTCCCGCTGGCTCTTCAAGAGAGTATTAGTAAAATGTTACCACCAGAAACAGGCACACTGTGTGAATAGAAGTGTTTGGAATTGAACGTGCTTCAATTTTAACACTTTCACACCCCCTCAGATTGTCCTACAGCCCATTTACTTCAGGGATTACCGAGGTTGAACATGGACTGACCTCTTGCCCACTCCTCGGAAAGCAGGTGGAAGCCTGTGAGTTCGATTGGTTACAACGTTACGGTTTGAATGAGTGTAACAGAGACCCACAATTCTCAGTCCCACTCTGGCAGGTACTGTACCACATTCGAAACCTGACTCCCAACTCAATTTTTGGAATGATGAAGAGAACTGTCAATAAATCCACCTTTAGACTTCTTGGATTAGGGGAGAGTTTTGGCAGACCTCTAAATACAAGCTGTAGACACCAGAGTAAGCTGCATTTGGACTCCGGTACTACAGTTTTTCCTTTTTTCGTTTATCCTTTTTCTCTTTATTTTTTTCTCAAACGTGCCCTGTCAAAGCTTTTTGGCAGGAGGTGGTTTTGATGTTCTCTGGATTTGTGGCGTTTAAAGAGGCTGCTTGGTTGCAGAGACAGTCAAGAGGCCTGTGAAACCTCGAGCAGGACTCTCACTTCAAGGTGGAGTAAGGTCCGAGCAGCGAAATGGTCTGGGCTGAGAGGACCAGAATGACACACTCTCCGTGGCATGGCGTGAGCTGGGAAACCCGGAGCCTAACACTCTTGGTAGCATTCTGTCACAGCGGAGAAGGAAAATTGGACTGTCTTCATTGCTAATTAATGTGAATGGCCTCTATGTACGAGCGACAGTACACACTAGATCACTGTATTTTATATTGAAAACACGTAACAATAAAGGATAATCTATTCCAAATCCTGATTGTTAACAAAACAGGATCAGGAACAAGGTAATCAGAACCTACATAAGATTTGAAAAAGACAGCTCAATGTGTCTTAAACACGTCCCGCAGAACAGAGCATGCCTCAGTGACATCGTGTGAGTATTTGGACTGTTGTGATATTTACTCTGTAAGTCTACACATCTCTTCCTTCAAACATCTCGACTTGACGGAATCAGGAGGCAGTCTGTCAAGATTTGAATCTCTAACCAGACATGTTGAGGAGTGGAGAATTTCCAGCAGGGATGATAGTCAGATGAAGTTTTACAAATCAAAACCAGGTGCACATCCCTCAAATCCTTTGATGTGTTTCTGAAACACATTATAAAAATAATGTGTTTCAGATTTAACCAGGACAACTGATCGAGATCCACTGCCATTTGTGAAAGCGAGCTCCAAATCTTTCCACCCTTCATAACATTTCTCTGCAATGCTCTGGCCATAATTCTCGGACTCTGGTTCATCTTTCAATATGCGCAAACAGTGGAAATAGCTTATCTTTTCCTGCCTTTTCTTTTTTGTAGGACTTCGCTCAGATCACAGCTTTACCTTTAAGATGGTCCGAAAAAGCAAGTATCATTTGTATACCAAAAGCAGAAATTGCTCAACAGGACGAGCAGCATCTGGAGAAGAGAAAGCAGAGTTAACCTCTCCTGTCCAGTGACGCTTCTACAGCACCCTTCTGCCTGATCTCTACTCACAAGTTCAAATCGAATGAAACCGGAACAGACGACAGCACACTGAAATCAGAAAAGGCTGCCTCAGTAGTGCATTTGGGAGTTTCGGTCATTGGAGAATTGCACCCAGAATGCTGCTCAGTGAATTGCTGACACTGTTCCCATGGCTGGATAAGGCTGACTAGTCAATGAGCTGGAGACATTATTGTTCAAAGGCTAAAACGAGAGAGCAGCTCAGCCACAGAGTAAAACAAGTTCAATTGTCATAATGCTGTAAAAGGAATACAAAACAAATAAGATGGTGTAGAACACTTTGTCCACTTATTCGGTTTGTTGAAGCATTTTTGTGCGAGGTTATCTATCCCTTCAGGCATGTGAAAAGCTTCCTGCATGAAACTCTGAGCTAATGCATTGCCAGAGACACTAACTTACACTGCGTGGAAGGTCCTTGGTGAAATCGACATGACAGTGTCGCTCCGCTTTGTTGCTGCTTTTCAGACTTTTGCACTTTGGCTCAGTAATTAGCACTGCTGCCTCACAGTACCAGGTCAGATTCCAGAATTGGGCGACTCTCTGTGTGGAGTTTACACATTCCCCCCGTGCCTGCGTGGGTTTCCTCCGGGTGCTCTGGTTTCCTTCCACAGTCAAAAGATGTACAGGTTAGGTGAATTCACCATGCTAAATTGTCCCTAGCTTTGGGTGCATTAGTTAGAGGGAAATGGGTCTGCGTCGGTTACTCTCTGTCCATGCCATTCAATATTCTGTAAGTTTCAATTAAATTCCCCATATCCTCGTAAACCCATCAAGTATCGACCCAGAGTTAACAAATGTTCTTCATAACATAAGGTTTTCAATCCTGGGACCGTTCTCGTGAACATCATCTGAAGGGTTTCCAGGGTCAATCTTGACCTGAGTCAGAGGGAACTTATGGGTGAACCGTACTATTGTGCGGCTGGAGTCATATATTGGCAGGTCTCGTTAAGGACGGCAGACTTCCCTTTTGAAGGGAAATGAATGAATGTTTTTTCAGCAAATTAAAACTTTTTGTCACTCTTCCTCTGAGCGGGTTTATATTCCAGATTTTATTCATCAAATCTAATTACCTGCAGCTGCCATGCTCCATTCTCCAAGGGTTGCTAGCCCAAATATCGCCATTACATTTGCGGAAGACACGAAGATTGGTGGAGTAGCAGAAATCATAGGGGACTCTCAAAGAATGAAGGATAATATAGATAGACAGAAGAGTTGAGCGGAGAATTGGCAAATGGAGTTGAATCCAAGCAAATATGAGGTAATGCATTTTGGGAAGTCTAATTCTCCAGCCAAATATACTGTAAACGAAAGAGCATTGGGTAAAGTTGATGAGCAGAGAATCTGCGAGTTCAGGTCCTTTGTACCCTGAAGGTGGATGCATAGGTGGTTCGCGTGGACAACACGGCATATCGCATGCTTGCTTTCACTGGACGGGGTATTGAGTATAAGAGCTGGCTGGTCATGCTAAAATTGTAAAAGATTTTGGTTCAATCGCATTTAGAATGTTGTGTACTGTTCTGGTCGCCAAATTACCAAAACAATGTGCACGTTTATGAAAGAGTGAAGGCAAAGTTTATGAGAATGTTGCCTGGTACAGAAGGTGCTAGCTCTGAAGAGAGGTTAAGTAGGTTACGTTTGTTTTCACTAAAAAAATGAGATTGAGTGGGACCTGATTGATATCTACAAAATCATGAAGGGGAGAGCCAGGGAGGATAGAGATAAGCTTTTTCCCAAGGTGAGGGATTCAATAATGAGATGTCACGCGCTCAAGGTGAGAGGTGAAAAGTTTAAGAGAGATCGACGTTGGAAGTATTTTACACAGAAGGTGCTATGTACCCGGATAGAGTTGCCCGCAGAGGTAGTAGAGGCAAACACAGTAGATTCATTTCAGGTGGGTCTGGACAGATGCATGAGTAGGTGGGGTGCAGAAGTATACAGATGGTTTGGAATTTGGTAATAGGTTTAGACAGTGGATCAGCTCAGACTTCGGCGTCCAAAGGGTCTGTTCTTGGGCTGTAATTCTTCTGTGTTCTCTGTTCTTCTGTGTTCACTACACTACCAACTTTATGCTACATTGCTACATCTCAGAGAATGACATTGTCAATTCCAATTATCACAGAGGGAATGAGAATATGACATGTGGCTGTGTCGGAATGAAAGTGATGTACGCTGAATTGGAGTGTTTACCGGAGCTCGAGGCTGATGTGGAGACGATGTGATCAAAAGCAGCTCTTACTGTCAAAGTAAGAAAACAGCGCATTGTTAAGGAACATTTCAGAGAATGCTTTCAATTAATCGACCTCCCGCTTAAGGCTCCAGCACGTTTCAGCTGAGCCAATCTGCAATGCGGGTTAATGCTGCTGTTGCATCTTAATAATCTAATAAACGGAGACAAATCTGCCCATTCCTCCACGCCTTTGACCAGGACCCCTCCCAGCTTTGGAATTTTATGCGCCTCTGTACCATCATAGAAGAACCACATCTCACTTTCAAACCAATCATTTCATTTCGATACCGTGATTGTGAGATCATTTCTCATGGAGCAGCTTTTACAACATGGAACATAGACTATTGGAACATCAGGCTCAGGAAAAGGACACAGGGTAGCAGTGAGGAAAAGAACATTTATTTAAAGTACCTATTTCTGTGGACTTCTACATCATTTATTTTGTTTGCTCATTTGGCTCTATCTCGTCTATTGTATGCATTTCTGCAATTCGCACGATACCACGGCTATGATAGCACTGGAAATGATGCAGGAGAGATTTACCAGGATATTGTCTTGGTAGAAGAGTTTTAGTTTTGAAGAAAAATTGGATAGTCAGGAGATGTTTTTCTTACAGCAGAAGAAATTGAGAGGAGACATGTTTGAGATGTACCAAATAATCAGGAAAATGCATGGTGGAGACTGAAATAAACGTTTATCTTTGATGGTGAGATCGATCACGGGGGGAGGGCAGGGTGGCATAGACTTAAGGATAGAAGAGGAAAGATTTGAGTGAACGCGCAGACAAATGTTTTGAAACAGTGGTTGGTTGAAATCTGGAAATCAGTGCATGCAAAAGTTGGAGAGGCAGAAATCCTCAAAACTTTCAGAAGTATTCCGATGTGAATTTTGTGATGCCAAGACAGACGAGGCTATAGGCAAAGTGATTTAAAAAAGTGTTCGGATAGTTAAGCGAATGTTAATTTCCAGTAATACTAAATAGGCTTCTTTTTACATAAAATTCCTGGATAGTACCACCGACTGTTGCTGCGTGAGATCGGGTTCAATTCCCTTCCAGGATGAATGCTTGCATATTGGGAGGGCTCGGTTGGTAGAACTGCACCTTTCCACGCCAGAAACCCGCCTTCGATTCCAGACGTGTGTGACTGACTGTGTGGAATTTGCACTCTCATGCTCTCTCTCTCCCTTGTGAGTTTCCTCTGGCTGCTCCGATTCCTTCCCACAGTGCAAAGGTGTGCAATTCAGGTCAATGGCAAACAAAATCTGAATGGACTATAAGTGTTGTAAATCAGAGACAAAAGTCAGAATTGCAGCTCGGGGAGAACAGAATGACCATTTCGGGTCAACAGACCCTTCCTCGGAACTGTTTTTAATTCTCAATGTTAACTCTGATTTCTCTCCACTCATGCTGCCTGACTCGCTGAGCTTTTGGAACAATTTCTATTTTTGTAGGTGGATCATAAATGCGGATTTAAAAAGATTGAGTGGGGGAGTGTGAATCTCTTCCACGGCACAGTGCAGACTCAACTGGCCAAATCGTTTCTGTATGCACTGTGTCTAATTCCATTCACTCTGTATCTATAAGTCTTTGTCCATTTTCTTGTCTTTGTTTTTCACATCTCTCCTGTCATTTGAAGTGCAGAACAGGACAGTCGACGTATCGGGAATAAGCCACCAACAAACCGTTACCACCTGACGCCTGGAAGATGATTGCCTCATATCCTGCCTTGGGACCCTGCAACCACACGGGAAAAATGTGGATTTCAACGGCTTCCTCATTTCCCTTCCCCCCACATTATTAGAGTCTGAAGCATCCAACTCTGCATCACCCTCCGGACCCATACATCTCTCCCCCTTTGACATATCACCTCCTCCCATGCCTCGATCCACCATTCGCTTTCCCAGCTACCTTGCACCCAACTCCAACCCCCTCCCATTTATCTCCCAGCCCCCACCCACAAGACTCATTCCTGATGAAAGACTTACGCCAGAAACGTCGATTCTCCCGCTCCTCGGACACTGCTGTTCTCTTCCAGCAAGACACTATCGCCATGTCAAAGATAGACGATCTCAGCTCAGGCTCGTTATTTGAGAGCGGAGAAAGGTGAGTGAGGAAGTGATTAAGGTGCACATTAAGGGGATAGATATGTGTGATGGGAATAAACTTCTAATGGGAAGAGTTAACAACCGGGGACCTCTGTCAAACGCAAGTGAGAGGATGTTCAGAGGAGATATAGGAAGAACATTTTCACTCTGAGAGTGTTGTTTATTTGGAATTCACTGTTTGAACGTGTGGTAAAGCTATGCGTCAGGAGTAATCAGCCGAATACTTGAGAAGTTAGAACACACATGGATAAGGACCAGGTACAGGAAAGTGGGGTGAAGTTAAATAGATGTCTGATGAAAGAACCGAACACTGTACAGAAAATACAGAGCATGAAAGCATGGGAAGGGTGAAGACATGGAAACTACTGGCGATCTGTTACAAGAGGCTGCGGAATGTTACACTCGTCAGAAAGGTCACTGGGGCAGGATGGGGCTAGTGTGGCAGGACAGGAAAAGAATAGTGGAATGCTTCTACACCAATTAGCAGAGTCAGACTGGGCTGAAAGGTTACATTGGCAGACTGAGATAAAAGTAATTAGTAAAGTCACCCTTGCCTACTCAATATCATCATGACAGTTTTGGACAAGTCGTGACAATACATACTTAGGACATGACTCTACATAAATAATTGATAGTACAGTCAGCCTGCTTCAGACGCTTGTAGATGGAAAGATATGACATTAAATATCTAATCAGTAGTTAGTAGAGTCGGCTTGGGACAGGAAGACATTGTGATAGATGGGGTAGCTAACTATCTAATCATGACAGAATAGTCTGGGATGGAAGGCCATTGTAGCACAGGTGGCAGTAGAACTCCTAATGGTGACAGTAGAATAATATTAAGTAGAATTATGAAAAACCATAGTGGCAGAAGTAGAACGATAATGGGAACCAACACTATTGGTTTATTGTATAGCGAGAGTGAGGTAATTCTGACTAACACAGTTGGTATTCTGATAAGCTAACAAAACATGATTAAAGAAAAGGTATAAAGTGATGGAGTTTAATTCAGATACATGCGACGTGCTGCATTTTGGGAAAGCAAATCTTAGCAGGACTTATACACTAAATGGCAAGGTCCGAGGCAGTGTGGCTGAACAAAGAGACCTGGGAGTGTAGGTTCATAGCTCCTTGAAAGTGGAGTCGCAGGTAGATAAGGTAGTGAAGAAGGCGTTTGGTATGCTTTCCTTTTTTGGTCAGAGTGTTGAGTACAGGAGTTGGGAGGCCATGTTCCGGCTGTCAGGACATTGGTTAGGCCACTATTTGAATATTGCGTGCAATTCTGGTCTCCTTCCTACCGGAAAGAGGTTATGAAACTTGGAGGGGTTCAGAAAGATTTACAAGAATGTTTCCAGGGTTGGAGGATTTGAGCTGCAGGGAGAGGCTGAACAAGCTGTGGTTATTTTCCCTGGAGCGTCGAAGGCTGACGGGTGACCTTATAGAGGTTTACAAAATTATGAGGAGCATGGATATAATAAATAGACAAAGTCCTTTTCCTGGGTCGGGGAGTTCAGAACTAGAGGGCATAGGTTTAGTTTGAGAGGGGAAAGATAAAAAAGAGACCTAAGGGGCAACTTTTTCACACAGAGTGTGGTATGTGAATGGAATGAGTTGCCAGATGATGTGGTGGAGGCTGGTACAATTGCAACATTTAAGAGGCATGTGAATAGGAAGGGTTTGGAGGAATATGGGCCAGTTGCTGGCAGGTGAGACTAGATTGGGTTGAGATATTTGGTCGGCATGGACAGGTTGGACAGTAAGTTCTGTTTCCATGCTGTACAACTCAATGACTCTATGACTCTATGCCATGGACCCTGAGGTTCCGGGGGATTCAAGAATTTGTTTTCTGAATGTCACGATTTTTGTTTGCAAATAAAATATCTACTCCTTGAAAATCTCTCCGCATCTCCTGGTGATTGTTGACATTTTCTCCACGACAACCGCAACTTTGGGTGCAGTAAAATTGTGGCGAGTGCAGCTCTGTGGCGCAATGAAAAGTGTGTTAGATTTCTACAAGTTTTGTAACTTTGCTATTCAAAGTTTGTGTGTTTGAACCGCACCAGAATTGGAGTTGAATCATTGAGTTCTGTGCTTATTCATCGCCAATTCCTGTCGTCTGGAGTTCTCGTCCCTGCTACTGACCAGAGGAAAATCCTTATCTTCTTGGTTGTGAGTTTTTAAGGAATCATGATCAGACCAAAATCAGATACTCACTCACAAAACCTGCAAATTTCGTGCAGAAACACACTGTCTTAAAAACATTTCCCTCCCAAAGTTGCACAGAAATTTTCGATTGTTTAAATGTCTTTATCCCGTTGTGTGACATGTTGTTGTGGATGAGCTGGGGAAAGACATTGACGTGTTTGGTCAGCCATGATGATATCAAACGGCGGGTAGGACAGGTGTATGGAATAGCCTCCTCCTGTTCCTGTTTTTCTGTGCTGTTTCTTACAGAGGGTTTTCAAAATTAACATGATGAGGGCAAGGTGAATCTACACTATGGAATATCAAAGTCCTCCCCTTTACACCACCGCTCTCACAGCCAGAATAGGCAGCTCCTATTGCGGCTTTAGATCAGATAGTGAAGGATTCTCTCAGGCGCTCTGTCAGACTGCATGCTCCTTCACATAGGTTTCCAACTGGGTACATGAAGCAAGCAAACGTGTGGATATTGGGATTCAGGGACAGATTTCCACTCTGCTGGGCCACAGTTCTGGTCACATGAATTTCTGACATGCTGAGACATTCTGTGCATTCGACCTACTTTACGAGTTAAACTGTAATTGATTTTTTATTATTGCATAACATTCTCACATCTTCAATATTCGTGCAAACTGTGCAACGTGTTCTTGGATGTAGGAATGGCGAAGATTATTAATGAATGCAATATGTTTCATATTACCCGTATGAACTTTCAGAAGGAAGTTGGTGAAGTTTCACTGATTCGAATTCTGTGCCGACAGAATTCGGTTAAACAACGCAGGAACCATCAGAAACCCATTTTTCAATGTTGTCTATGTTTTCACATTTTTTGTGTCCCTTTTGTATCCTTTTCCTGAACCTGATGCTTCAATAATCACATGCTCATGTCAGTTTCACCTTGTCTGCATTAGCTTTAATTTCAGAACCAGACAGTTCAGGGAAATGAAGCAGGGTGAGTGACTGAGGTACCAGTGGGGCAGCACATCACCACCAAAGAGCCCACAGTGTTGTGGTTCAGTAGTTAGTACTGCTGCCTCAACAGGGTCAAAGTTCGATTCCAGCCTCTGTTTACTGTCTGTGTAGAGTTTGCACATTCTCCCCGTGTCTGCGTGGGTTTTCTCCAGGTGTTCCAGTTTCCTCCCACAGTCCAAAGATTGTGCAGGTCAGGTGAGTTGGTCACTCTAAATTGCCCATCGTGCATTTAATCAGAGGGGAAATGTTTCTGATTGGGTTACTCTTCGGAGGGTTGGTATTGAGTTTTGGGTCCCAAGGGTCTGTTTCCATACTGTAGGGAATCTAATAATCACAACAAAACTTGAGCAGTTGAGTTAAAGTTCCCAAGGTACGTGTAAGTCATGTGACAGGTTCGCTGTCTGCGGCTCCAGAGTGCAATTGGTCAGCGCCGAATACTTAAAGGTGCATAACATGCCAAGGTTGTAAGTTCAATGCCTATCTAAAGATGCTGTTACTGACATTGACCAGGGATTATTGAAGCATCAGACTGAAGGGCAGTTGTAAACAATGTTGAGTAAAGTAGCACTTATTTGAAAACACCAGTTTCTGACGTGGGGAAATGTTTTGCCTTTGTTAAAGAAGCCAATTATTAACAGAAAATCTGCAAATATTCCCCAGGTGAATATCCATCTATGGTAGAGAAACAGAGGTGAGGTTTTAGCTTGATGACCTTCCTCAAATCGCTGACCCAGCACTGGATTACATCCTGGGAAAGTCTGTATAAATCGTTCAATATCATTCAATTTCCTGTAAGCTGCACAGCTCATTAAATCAATCGAAAGTATTAGATTTATCTATTTGTGAGTTTGACTGCTGTCAGTAAACCTGGTAAAGGATCTGGGCAAGTAGTTTTGCTGTTGGGAGGAACAAAGGGTCGAACTGGAATAAGGTTGAGTCTTGACGCAGGATTTCTCAAGCGGAGATAAAAGAGTATTAAATGGACTCACTCCCCTTTCGGTTAATTATGACCAAATGTTCAAGACAACACATGGCAATGATAATGATGTTTTACATCGACAGGCCAAATCTTGCTCACTAGTGGCACCACAGTGTTACAAATCAGGTGAGTGGGGGAGATGATGATCCTTGTGGAAACCTGAGACAGTGAGAAAATTAATCCCACGCTGTTGGTCTCACTTTTCTCATAAACTAGTTCTTCAGCGGACTGAGCTGACAGACTTCCATTCAATGCAGAGCTAAATCAAACAGCTCAGTGCATTTACGGTATATAATATTTCAAGTTGAATGAGTTGCTGCACCTTCCAACTCCACCAGCTCTTTTCATCCTTAACATTTTCAGTTGCAGGTGTAATGCAATTTCTTTCCTATGAATGTTAACCAATTCGATAATGTTTCCATTTTTCACCCCCATCCAGGCAGCCCAGAATTACTGTCACTGTTTAATTCTCCACATGTCTGCGTAGGTTTCCTCCGGGTGCTCCGGTTTCCTCCCACAGTCCAAAAATGTGCCGGTTAGGTGAATTCGCTGTGTTAAATTGCCCGTAGTGTTAGGAGCAGGGGTACATGTAGCGGAATGGGTCTGGGTGGATTGCGCTTCGGCGGGTCAGTGTGGACTTGTTGGGCCGAAGGGCCTGTTTCCAAACTGTAAGTAATCTAATCTAATCCAATCTAATTCACTCCTTGTCTGCCTGCACGCGCTTTTCAAATATTCTTGAATCAGCTCCTAAAATGATTCTATTTCTGAAAATTCATCTCCGAATTCAATAACTCTCAGAATAAAAAATGCCTACACTGAATTTCTTGATTGTGCCCCGATGGGTTTGAAGTTCTCACCTCTAGTTTTCACTAACCTAAACGAGGAAATTTCCCTCGTGTTTACTCTTAACAACTTCACATCAGCTGGATAACCTCTTTTCGCACACAACTAAGTCTTTCCTGATTTTCCCGAATTATTCCTTATCTATGCCACCATCACTTTAAACCCCCTCTTTTCGTTTCTAGTGGCTTTATCTCCAAGTAAACTTCATTTCCATCCTTTGTAACGACATGATATCATGGCCGTTTCATTCGTAACGTCTTTATAGTCCAGTAAACACTGCCCATGTCTTTCATCATGTCTTTATATCGCTGTATATTTCAACGTGAGAAAGGATGCTGGGTCCAATTCAACGCATGAAAACTCACCACTAAGCTATGCAATCTTATTACGGACACAGGAAAGGTGGAAGCAATTTCAATTACTGCTGAATAGATTGGTTGCAACAGAATCGGGTCTAATCCCAGTCGTATACATGACTGTTCTTTATAGATATTTGTTCTCTACGTGTGCCAGACATACATAAGGGGGCGTATGAAATGCTGAAGTTGTGAGATCAGAGCAGTTTTCATTGACATAGACCATTCAGTGTTCGATTCTCAGTCTTAGGAATTAGACAGAGAGCGATTGTGAGCAAAATTTGAGCAGGGAGGTTTACCCCATGACGTTACACCAATTGTGTGGTTACTTTGTTGTTTACCTCATTTGTGTGTTTTGCCTCATTGAGGATTTTGAAGTTATCCCCTCTATACAAAAGTTTCGTGCTTTTGCACCATGATACAAAAGATGCAGTACAATAACACCCAACGCTCTTTCAGTCTACTTGTACAGATATTGACTCCTGGAAACAGCACTGTGCGCTCTCCCCTGGTCTGGAAAATAATTTACTACATTCCCACTCTTATGGCTCTTTTCATTACATCGGCTTCTGTTCTTCACAGAATCCGATTCAGCAGATCTTGTCACTGAGCCATTTCTTTGTATGTGTTCAGATCATGTGAGCGGAATATCACAGTCCATAACCCAGAAGCCAGACCATACTCAGGGAACCGTACTCTGCTCTTGATCATTTCATGAACACTAGGAAGAAATATCTAAGCTCTTCAAACTTTACTAACCTGTTTTTCAGAAGCAAGATAAACAGTTCCAGGATTCTGCTTTTGTTGTCACACGGACCAAGATTGTAAATGCTGGAACCAGTTGAGTCTGTCCGCTCTCCCACATCCATTTTCTCCCCAGGAGGTGTTAAGCTGATGGTCTGAATCGGATTATTTTGAAAAGAAGAATCTTTTTATCCATTGATTTCTGGTGTTTGGGCCCACCAAACTCCCGCTGTGCCTCTGTGTTAGCGCTGATCACAGCAGTTTCCCGCAGTCTTCAGCTTTTTTGTAGCAAGTACCTTCGAGGATGACATCAAAAGATATTCGCTGTTACTGTGTGATACTCTGCCAATGGAGACAGCTCTATCAATGGAGGCAGCTCAGTCCGCTGGGATGGGATAATTTCTGCAGTGTGTCCTGCGGATCAGATACAGTGCACTTTATCATTCAGATCATACAGAGTGAGAGCGCTCGAAATGGCCAAGCGAGTTTTCCCCACAGGAGTTTATTGTAGGTGGAACAATACCAGAGGCACCACCCTAACCCAGGAAAGACCTGTCTCAGAAGTCCATTTGGTAAGTTTAATTTTCAGACTCTGGTCACCATGCTCCACGAGCCCTGCAGCCTCTGGGCAATAAGCACAATGAAGTTGGTGGTGGATCCCAAAATGAGAGCATAATTCCTCATTAATATCTCCAATTAAAATGGGGGTGGGGGGCATTGTCAGAAGGTAGACAAAATCAAATACCAAAGCAGGTAATAATCTCCTTGAGTAAAATATTTACAACAGTTTTGGCAGTAGCGTTGGAAGTGCGGTAATCTTCAACCCATCAAGGAAAAGAAAATCAACAATGACCAAAACATACTTATAGTGCTGACACATTTGCAACTCAATGAAGTCTTGAAACATCTTTTGCAGTTAGCATTAGGTGGTCAGAGGTCGACTCACCCTTGTCAGAGAACGTAGAACATAGAAAGTACAGCACAGAACAGGCCCTTTCACCCACGATATTTAATCCTAATGTAAAATATAATAACAACCTACACACCCCTCAATTCACTGCTATCCATGTGCAAGTCTAGAAGTCGTTTAAATGTCCCCAATAACTCTGCTTCCACTACTACCACTGGTAACGCATTCCATGCATTCACAGCTCTCTGTGTAACAAAAAACTACTTCTGACATCTCCTTTATACCTTCCTCCTAATATCTTCAAACTATGAGTTCTCATATCAGTCAATCTTGCCCTGGGGAAAATTCTCTAGCTATTGACTCTATCTATTCCTCCCATTAATTTGTAGACATCTATCAGGTCTCCTCGCTTCCTCCTTCTCTCCAGAGACATGTCCGAGCCTATTCAACCTTTTTTTCATAAGACAAGCCCTCCAGTCCAAGCAGCATCCTTCCTTGCACCCTCTCCCAAGCCTCTGTATCTTTCTTATAGTAGGGCGACCAGAACTGGACACAATATTTCTAGTATTGCCTCACCAGGGACTCGTAGAGCTGCAGCAAAACCTCATGGCTCTTAAACTCTATCCCCCTGTTAATGAAAGCCAAAACACCATATGCATTCTTAACAACCTTATCCACTTGTATGTCAACTTTGAGGGATCTATGTACTTGCACATTCAAATCCCTCTGTTCCTCCACACTGCCAAGAATCCTGTCTTTCATCCTATATTCAGCATTCGAGTTCCACCTTCCAACATGCATCACTTCGCATTTATCCAGGTTGAACTCAATTGGCCAATTCTCAGCCCAGCTCTGCATTCTGTCTATGTCGCGCTGCAGCCTGCAGTAGCCCTTTATACTATTGCCGACACCTCCAAACTTTGTGTCATCTGCAAATTTACTAACCCTCCCCTCAAACTTCTTCTCCAAGTCATTTATAAAAACTACAAAGAGCAGAGGCCCAAGTACAGAACCCTGGGAGACCTCACTCAACACTGTCGTTTAGGCAGAATACTTTTCATCTACAGCCACTCTCTGCCTTCTGTCAGCCAGCCAATTTTCTGTATATCTGTTTAATGCCTGGAAACAGAGTGTTGATGGAGGGTTGTCTGTTTATGTCTGATTAATGGTCGGTGATAGGGGGTGGTGCAGGGCTGTGTGTGTTTTTCTGTATTTATCTGCTTAATGACAGGAGACAGACTGGTGGTGGTCAATGGTTGTGTGTGTGTATTTCTGTGTATATCTGCTCAATGGAAGGATAAAAGGGCTGTGGTGGAGGGTTTTGTGTGTGTGTGTGTGTGTGTTTCTGTGTATATCTGTTTAATGGCAGGAGATAGGGTTGTCTTGGAGGGGTGTGCGTGTGATTCTATGTATGTCTATTTAAGGGCTGGAGACAGGGTGGTGGCGTGTGTATTTCTGTGTCTACCTGTTCAGTGGCAGGAGACAAGGTGGCCATGGAGGATTGTGTGTGTGTTCCTGCATATATCTGCTCAATAGCAGGAGGCATGTTGTTCATGGAATGTTGTGCTTGTGTGTGTGTTTCTGCGTACATCTATTTAATTGCAGGAGATATGGTGGTGGTGGAGGATTGTGTATGCATGTGCGTTTTTGTGTATATCTGTTTAAGAGCAGTGGGCAGTGTGTTCGTGGAAGTTTGTGCGTGTATATTTCCGTGTATAACTGTTTGATGACAGGTGACAGGAGACAGGGTGGTCAAGGAGGTTTGAATGAGTGTGCTTGTGTGTTTCTGTGCATACGTGCTTAATGGCACTTGACAGTTTGGTGTGTGTATGTTATTGTGTACATCTGTCCAATGCAGGAGGCAAGGTGTTCATGGAGTGTTGTGCATGTGGGTGTTTCTGCGTATATCCTTTTAATGGCAGGAGACAGGGTGGTGGTGGAGGATATATGTCTGTGTTTCTGTGTCTAAGTGCTTATTGGTCGGAGACACAATTAGTGGTGGAGGTTTGTGTGTGTGTGTTTCTGTGCATATCTGTTAAATGGCAGGAGACAGTGTGGTGGTGGCGGAGGGGTGTGTGTGTGTTTACGTGTATATCTGTTTAATGCCAGGAGACAGAGTGTTGGTGGAGGGTTGTCTGTGTGTGTTTTTTTCTCTCTCCGTCTGTCTGTTTAATGCTGGTGTTAGGGTGGTGGTACAGGGATGTGTATGTTTTTCTGTAAGTATCTTCCTAATGATAGGGGACAGACTGGTGGTGGTGGAGGGCTGTGTGTGTCTGTTTCTGTGCAGATCTGATTAATTGCAGGAAACAGTGTGGCGGTGGAGCGTTTTTTATATATGTGTGTTTCTCTGTATATCTGTTTAAGGGCAGGAGACAGGGTGATGGTAGAGGGATGTGTGCGTGTTTCTGTGTATATCTGTTTTGAGGGCTGGAGAGAGTGTGGTGGTGAAGCGTTGTGCGTGTGTGTTTCTGTGTATATCTGATAAACGGCAGGAAACGAGGTGGTGGTGGAGGGATGTGTATGTGTGTGTGTTTGTGTATATACCTGCTTAAAGGCAGGAGACAGGTGGTGGAGGAGAGTATAGTGTCTGTATTCCTGTATCTATGTGCTTACTGGCAGGAGACAGGGTGATATGGAGGCTTGTGTATGCATGTGCGTTTTTGCGTATATCCGTTTAAGATCAGTAGGCAGGGTGTTCATAGAACATAGATCAATACAGCGCAGTACAGGCCCTTCGGCCCTCAATGTTGTGTCGAACTGTCATTCCAATCTCAAGCCTCTCTAACCTACACTATTCCATGTACGTCCATATGCTTGTCAAATGACGACTTAAATTTACTTAAAGTTGGCGAATCTACTACCATTGCAGGCAAAGCATTCCATGCCCTTACTACTCTCTGATTAAAGAAACTACCTCTGACATCTGCCCTATATCTGTCACCTCTTAATTTAAAGCTATGCCCCCTCGTGCTCGCCATCACCATACTTGGAAAAAGGCTCTCCCTGTCCACCCTATCTAACCCTCTGATTATCTTATATGTCTCTATTGAGTCACGTCACAAACTTCTTCTCTCCAACGAAAACAGCCTCAAGTCCCTCAGACTTCCCTCAGAAGACCTTCTCTCCATACCAGGCAAGATCCTAGTAAATCTCTTCTGCACCCTTTCCAAAGCTTTCACATACTTCTTATAATGTGGTGACCAGAACTGTACACAATACTCCAAGTGCGGCCGCACTAGAGATTTGTACAGATGTAGCATAACCTCATGGTTCCAGAACTCGATCCCTCTACTAATGCCTTCTTAACAACACAGTCAACCTGGGTGGCAACTTTCAAGAATTTGTGTACCTGGACCCCGAGATCTCTCTGCTCATCTACACTACCAAGAATCTTATCATAAGCCCAGTACTTTGAATTCCTGTTTCTCCTAAGTGCATCACCTCACACTTGTCCACATTAAACTACATTTGCCACCTCTCAGCCCAGCTCTGCAGCTTATCTATGTTTCTCTGTAGCCTACAAAACATCTTTCGTCACTATCCACAACTCCACCGACCTTGGTGTTGTCTGCAAACTTACTAACCCACTCTTATACTCCCTCATCCAGGTCGTTTATAAAAATGATGTACAGCAGTGGACCTAACATCGACCCTTGTGGCACATCACTAGTAACTGCACTCCAGGATGAACATTTCCCATCAACCACCACACTCTGTCTTCTTTCGGCAATCCAATTCCTGATCCAAACTGCTATATCTCCCACAATCCCATTCCTCCGCATTTGAACAATAGCCTACTGTGGGGAACCTTATAAAATGCGTTCCTGATATCCATATACACCACATCAACAGGTTTTCTCTCATCTACCTGTTTGGTCACCTTCTCAAAGAACTCAATACGGTTTGTGAGGCACGACATAACCTTCACAAAACCGTGCTGACTATCCATTATCAAATTATTATTTTCTAGATGATTGTAAATCTTATCTCTTCTAACCTTTTCCAACACTTTACCAATAACTGAAGTAAGGCTCACTGGTCTATAATTACCAGGATTGTCTCTACTCCCCTGCTTGAATAGGGGAACCACATTTGCTACCCTCCAGTCTTCTGGCACTATTCCTGCAGACAATGACGATTTAAAGATCAATGCTAAAGGCTCACTGGCTCCCTGGCTTCCCAGAGGATCCCAGGCTAAATCCCATCCGGCCCTGTGGACTTATCTATTTTCACACTCTGCAGGATTTCTAATACCTCTTCCTTGTGAATCTCAATCCCACCTAATCTAGCAGCCTGTATCTCAGTATTCTCCTCGACAACATTGTCGTTTTCTAGAGTGAATACTGTCGAAAAATATTCATTTAGTGCTTCCTCTATCTCCTCCGCGTCCTCACACAACTTCTCATTAATATCCTTGATTGGCCCTAATCTTACTCTTGTCATTCTTTTATTCCTTAAATACCTATAGAAAGCCTTATGGTTTACCCTGACCCTATCGGCCAACAACATCTCATGTCTCCTCCTGGCTCTTCTGAGCTTTCTCTTTAGGTCTTTCCTGGCTACCTTGTAACCCTCAAGTGCCCTAACTGAGCCTTCACATCTCATCCTAACATAAGGCTCCCTCTTCCTCTTGGCCAGAGATTCCACTTCCTTTGTAAACCACGGCTCCTGCGCTCTACAGCTTCCTCCCTGTCTGACAGGTACATATTTATCTAGGATACTCAGGAGCTTATCCTTGAATAAGCTCCACATTTCTAATGTGCCCATTCCCTGCAGTTTCCTTCCCCATCCTATACTTCCTAAATCTTGCCTGATCGCATCGTAACTGTCGTTCCCTCACATGTACATTTCGTGGAAGTTTGTGTGTGTGTGTGTATTTCCGTGTATAACTGTTTGATGACAGGAGAAAGTGTGGTCAAGGAGATTTGAATGACTGTGTGTGTGTGTGTGTGTGTCCCCGTATATATGTGCTTACTGGCCCGAAACAGTTTGGTGTGTGTATGTTTTTGTGTATATCTATCCAATGGCAGGAAGCAGGGTGTTCATGGAGTTTTGTGTGTGTGTGTGTGTGTGTGTGTGTGTGTGTGTGTGTGTGTGTGTGTGTGTGTGTGTGTGTGTGTGTGTGTGTGTGTGTGTGTGTTTCTGCACATATCTTTTTCATGGCAGGAGACAGGGTGGTGGTAGATAGTAGGTTGCCTGAGTTTCTGTGTCTATGTGCTTAGGAGATAGGGTAGGAGATAGGGTAGGAGATAGGGTGGTGGTGGATGGGTGTGTGTGAGTGTGTTTCTGTGTATATCTGTTGGTGGGGGGGATGTTTGTGTGTGTTTTAATTTCTGTGTATGTATGTTTAATGGTATGTGGTAGGTGGTGGTGCAGGGTTGTGTGTGTTTTTCTGTCTATATCTCCTTAATTACAGGAGACAGACTGGTGGTGGTGAAGGGTTGTGTGTGTGTTTCTGTGTAAAATCTATTAATTTCAGGAAGCATTGAGGTTGTGGAGGAGTGTGCGTGTGTTTCCATTAATATCTATTTAATGGCAGGAGGCAGGGTGGTCGTGGAGGTTTGTGTGTGTGCGTGTTTCTGTGTATATCTGATTAACGGCAGGAAACAGGGTGGTCATCGAGGGATGTGTGTGTGTTTCTGTGGATATCTGTTTAATGGCAGGAGACAGGGTGGTCGTGGAGGGGTGTGCGTTGGTTTCGGTGTCTACCTGTTTAATGTCAGGAGGCAGGGTAGTCATATTGTGTTGTGTGCGTGTGTGTTAATGTGTATATCTATTTAAGGGATAGAGACAGGGTGGTGGTGGCTTGTTGGTGGCTCTTTGCGTGTTTCTGTGTATAACTGTTTAATGGCAGGTGGCTTGTTGGTGGTGGAGGTTGTGTGTGTTTCTGCGTATATGTGCTTAATGACAGGAGACATGATGGTGTGTGTGTGTTTCTCTGTATACCTGTTCAATGGCAGGAGGAAGGATGGTCATTGAAGGTTGTGTGTGTTTCTGCGTATCTCTATTCAATGGCAGGAGACACGGTGGTGTTGGAGGGTAGACTGTCTGTGTTTCTGTGTCTGTGTGCTTAGTGGCAGGTGACAGGGTGGTGGTGGAGAGTTGTGTAAGTTTCTGTGTATATCTTTTTATGGTCAGTAGACAGGGTGTTCGTAGAAGGTTGTATGTGTGTTTCTGTGTATATATGTTTAATTGCAGGAGACAGGCTGATGGTGAAGGGTGGTATGTGTTAGTTTCTGAGTATATCTGTTTTATGGCAGGAGACGTGGTGGTGCTTGAGGGTTGTGCGTGTGTTTCTGTGTATATCTGCTTTATGGCAGGCAACAAGATGTTGGTCGCGGGTTTTGTGTGTGTTTGTGTGTGTGTGCGTTTCTGTGTATATCTGTTTAATGGCAGAAAACAATGTGGTGGTTAACGGTTGTGTGTTTGTGCATTTCTACGTATATCTGTTTAATTGCAGGGGATAGGGTTGTGGTGGATGGTTGTGTGTGTTTCTGTGCATGTCTGTTTAATGGCAGGAGACAGGGTGATGGTGTCGAGATGAGTTTGTGTTTCTGTTTATATCTGTTTAATCGCCGGAGAGAGTGTGATGGTGGAGGATTGTGTGTGTGTGTGTGTTTATGTGTATATCTGATTAATGGCAGCAAACAGGGTAGTGGTGGTGGGTTCTGTATATGTGTGTGTTTCTGTGTATATCTGTTTCAGGGCAGGAGACATGATGTTGTTCGAGGGTTGTGTGTGTGTACTTCTGTGTATACCTGCTAAATGGCAGCAGAACAGGGTGGTGGTGGATGGACGCGTGTGTGTTTGTGTGTATATATGTATATTTGTGTGTATATCAGCAGACAGGGTGGTGGTCGAGGATTGTGTGTGTGTGTTTCTGTGTATATCTGTTTAGTGGCAGGAGAAATGGTGAAGTGTAGAGTGCGTGTTTGTGTGTATATCTACTTAATGGCAGGGAATAAGGTGGTGGTGAAGGGTTGTGTGTGTGTTTCTGCATATATCTGTTCAATGGCTGCTGACAGGGAGGTAGTGGGGGTTTGTGTGTGTGAGTGTTTCTGTATATATCTGTTGAATTGCAGGAGACAGGGTGGTAGTGGAGGGTTGTGTATGTGCGTTTCTGTATATATCTATTGAATTACAGGAGACAGGTTGGTAGTGGAGGGTTGAGTGTTTCTGTATATATCTATTGAATTGCAGGAGACAGAGTGGCAGTGGAGGGTTGTGTGTGTGCTTCTGTGTACATATGATCATTGGCAGAAAACAACTTGCTTGCGTACTGGTGTGTGTGTAGTTCTGTGTATCCCTGTTTAATGGCAGGAGACAGGATGGTAAGTGGAGGTTTGTGTGTGTGTGTTCCTGTGTATAATTGATTTATGGCAGCAAACATGGTGGTGGGGAGGGTTCTCTGTGTGTGTGTTTCTGTGTATACCTGTTTAATTGCAGGAGACAGGATGGTGGTGGAGGATGGTATATGTTTGTTTCTGATTATATCTGTTTCATGGCAGGAGACGGTTGATGGTTGTGCGTGTGTATCTGTTTCATGGCAGAAAACAATGTGGTGGTGCACGGTTGTGTGTTTGTGTATTTCTATGTATATCTGTTTAATGACAGGAGACAGGGCGGTGGTGGAGGCTTGTCTGGATGTTTCTGTAAATATCTGTTTAATTGCAGGAGACAGGGTGGTTTTGGAGGTTGGTGAGTGTGTGTTTCTGTATATCACTGTTTAATGAATGCAGACAGGGTGGTCGTGAAGGGTTAGATTAGATTACATTACAGTGAGGAAACAGGCCCAACAAGTCCACACCGACCCGCTGAAGCGAAACCCACCCATACCCCTACATTTACCCCTTACCTAACTCTACGGGCAATTTAGTATGCACATCTTTGGACTGTGGGAGGAAACCGGAGCACCCGGAGGAATCGCACGCAGACACGGGGAGAACGTGCAAACTCCACACAGTCAGTCGCCGGAGGTGGGAATTGAACCCGAGTCTCTGGCGCTGTGAGGCAGCAGTGCTAACCATGTAAAACATATGTCTTTATGTTTCTGTATATATCTGTTTAATTGCCGGAGACAGAGTGGTGGAGGAGGGTGGTGTGCGTGTGTGTTTGTGTGTCAATATGTTTAATTGCAGGAGACTGTGTGGTGTTGGAGGAATGAATGTGCGTGTTTCTGTGCATATATTTATAATGATGGGAGACTGGGTGGTGGTGGTGGAGGGTTGTTTGTATGTTTCTGTAAATATCTGTTTAATTGCTTAATGACAGGAAACAAATTGCTGTTCTAAGGTTGTGTGTGCGTGTGTTTCTGTGTATGTCTGTTCAATGGCAGGAGACAGGTGTTGGTGTAGAGATGTGTGTGTGTGTTTCTGTTTATATCTGTTTAAACACCGGAGAGTGTGTGATTGGGGAGGATTGTGTGTGTGTATGTGTATGTTTATGTGCATATCTGATTAATGGCAGCAAACAGGGTGGTGGTGTATGTGTGTGTGTGCTTCTGTGTATATCTGTTTTAGGGCAGAAGACAGGGTGATGGTCGAGGGTTGTGTGTGTGTATTTCAATGTATATCTGCTCAATGGCACTAGAACAGTGTGGTGGTGGAGGGTTGTGTGTGTGTATGTGTGTGTTTCTGTGTATATCTGTTTAATGCCAGGAGACAGAGTGTTGGTGTAGGATTGTCTGTGCGTTTTTTTTTTTCTGTGTCATGCTGTTTAATGGTAGTTGATAAGGTGGTGGTGCAGGGTTGTGTGCGTTTTTCTGTATATATCTGCTTAATGATAGGAGACAGACTGGTGTTCGTGGAGGGTTGTGTGTATGTGTGTTTCTGTGTATATCTGTTTAATGGCAGGAGACAGGGTGGTGCTGAAGATATGCGTGTATGCTTCTGTGTATATCTGTTTAATAGCAGGAGACAGGGTGGTGCTGAAGATATGCGATTATATTTCTGTGTATATCTGTTAATTTGCGGGAGACAGGGTATTGGAGGAGGACGGTATGTGTGTGTTTCTGTGTAAATATGTTTAATTTCAGGATACAGGGTGGTGGTGGAGGATTGTGTGTATGTGTGTGTGTGTGTTTCTGTGTATATTTATTTAAGGGTAGGGGACAGGGTGATGATGGAGGATTGTGTGCATGTTTCTGTGTATATCTGGATAATGGCAGGAGACAGGGTTATCATGGAGGGCTGTGTGTGTGTGTGTTTCTGTGCATATCTGATTAATGACAGGAAACAGGGTGGTGGTCGAGGGATGTGTGTGCGTTTCAGTGCATTTCTGTTTAATGGCAAGAGACAGGGTGGTGATGGAGGATTATGTGTATTTCTGTGTGCACCTGTTTAATAGCAGGACACAGGGTGTTCGTGGAGTGTTGTGTGCGTGTGTTTCTGTATACATCTATTTAAGGGCTGGAGACAGGGTGGTGGTGGAGGGTAGTGTGCGTTCGTGTTTCCGTGTATAACTGTTTAATGACAGGAGACAGTGGTGGAGGAGGGATGTGTGTGTGTTTCTGTGTTTAACTGTTTAATGACAGGAGACAGGGTGATGGCCGAGAGTTGTGAGTGTTTGTTTCTGTGTATATCTGTTTAATGGCAGGAGACAGGGAGTTGGTCGAGGGTTGTGTGTGTGCATTTCTGTTAATATCCGCTCAACGGCAGGAGACAGGGTGGTGATGGAGGGTTGTGTGTGTGTATATTCCTGTGTATACCTATTTAATTGCTGAGGACAGGGTGGTGGTGGAGAGATGTGTGTGTGTTTCAGTGCATATCTGTTTAATGACAGGAGACAAGGTAGTGGTAGGGCGATGCATGGGTTTGTGTTTCTGTGTATATCTGTTTAATTGCAGGAGACGGGTTGGTGATGGAGGGTTGGGTATGTGTGTGTTTCAGTGCATATCTGTTTAATGATAGGGGACAGGGTGGTGGTGGAAGGTGGTGTGTGCGTGTTTCTGTGTATATCTGTATAATCGTAGGAGACAGGGTGGTGATGGAGGGTTGTGTGTGTTTGTGTTCCTGTGTATATCTGTTTAATGAAAGGAGACAGGGTAGTCATGGAGGGTTGCTGTCTGTTTCTGTAAATTTCTGTTTAATAGCAGCAGGCGGCGTGGTGATAGAGGATGGTGAGTGTGTGTTTCTGTGTATAACTGTTTAATAGCCGGAGATAGGGTGGTGCTGGAGTTATGTGTGTGTAATTCTGTATATATCTGTTTAATTACAGGAGACAGGTGAAAGATTGCGTGTGTGTTTCTGTGTATATCTGCTTCATGACAGGAGACAAATTGGGTGTCAAGGATTGTGTGTGCGTGTGTGTGTGTGTTCCTGTGTATATCTGTTTAATAGCAGAAAACAATGTGGTAGTGGAGGGATGTGTGTGTGTTTCTGTGTATTTCTCTTTATTGACAGGATACAGGGTGTTAGCAGAGGGTTGTGTGTGTGTGTTTCTGTGTATATCTGCTTAATAGCGGGAGACAGTGTGGTGGTGGAGGGTTGTGATGTATGTTTCAATGTATATCTGATGAATGGCAGGAAATAGGGTGTGGTGGAGGGTTTTGTGTGTGTGTTTCTGTGTATATCTGTTTAATGGAAGGAGACAGCGGGATGGTGGAGGGTTGTGTATGTGTGTTTCTGCATAGATTTGTTTATGGGAGGAGACAGGGTGGTGGTGGAAGGTTGTGTGCTTGTGTTTCTGCCTGTACCTGTTTAATAACAGGAGACAGGTATTGGTGCAGGTTGGTGTGTATGTGTTTCTGCATATCCCTGCTTAATGGCGGGAGACAGGGTGGTTGTGTAGGGTTGTGTGTGTGTTTCTGTGTATATCTGCTTAATGACAGGAAACAAACTGGGTGTCAAGGGTTGTGTGTGCGTGTGTGTTTGTGTGTTTCTGTGTATATCTGTTTAATGGCAGAAAACCATGTGGTGGTGAAGGGTTGTGTGTGTGTGTGTGTATTTCTGTGTATGTCTATTTAATGGCAGGAGACAGGGGGGTGGTGTCACGATGTGTGTGTGTGTTTCTTTTTATACCTGTTTAATTGCCGGAGAGTGTGTGATGGTGCACCATTGTGTGTGCGTGTGTTTCTGTGTAGATCTGTGTAATGGCAGGAGACAGTGTGGTCGTGGATGATTGTGTGTGTGTGTTTCTGTGTATATTTGTTTAATTGCAGAAAACAATGTGGTGGTGAAGGATTGTGTGTGTGTGTGTGTGTGTGTGTGTTTCTGTTATATTTGTTTAATGGCAGGAGACAGGGAGGTGCTTTAGAGATTTGTGTGTGGTTCTGTGTGTATCTGTTTATTGACCGGAGGCAAGGTTTTGGAACAAGGTTGTGTGTGTGAGTGTGCTTCTGCGTATATCTGCTTAATAGCGTGAGACAACGTGGGGGTGGAGGCTTGTGTTGTGTGTTTTAGTGTATATCTGATTACTGGCAAGAAACAGGGTTTTGGTGAAGAGTTGTGTGTGTGTTTTTGTGTACATCTATTTAATGGAAGGAGACAGGAGATGATAGAGGATTGTGTGTGTTTCTGCATATATCTGCTTAATGGCAGGAGAGAGGGTAGTGGTGGAAGGTTGTGTGCTTGTGTTTCTGTCTGTACCTGTTTAATAACAGAAGACAGGTATTTGTGCAGGTTGGTGTGTATGTGTTTCTGCATTTTACGTTAACAGTGCAATTTGCAGCAGAGATGTTCACACCTGGACATGAGCCACATGGATACCAACTGAGTTGGAATTGTGTGTTGGAACTGAGTTGGAAACGTGTCTTTTTCTTAAGTTTTCAAGATGCCAATTACGCTGGACAACAACGAGATAATGGAAACAGAAAGATGAAACGTAGAAAGGCTTCAACTTTCAAGGCTGGATGCCGCTGAGACGGAGCACGGGCGGCTGAGGCTTGTTTCTGTAGTGTAGTGGTCATCACGTTCACGAAACACGCGAAAGATCTCCAGTTTGAAACTGGGTCGAAACTGCTTTGTTCTTCAACTGCGGCCTTTTACATGGTCAAGAACGGAGCTTTCTTGCTTGCTTTCCCATCTGCAAACCTGCCTTCGAATTTGCTTGAACAAATGTGCTCTCGTAGTGAAATGTAATGCAACTCCATTTAATTAATGTGCAAAGCATTGTAAAGATTTTCTCCAACCTGGTTCTGTTCATATGCCATTCCGTTTGAGAGTGTAGTTACCGCCTTCTGATCCTTTCACGAAGAGCAGTACCGCATTTGCATTCCTTGCGCAGGCGGCCCGGTTCAAAGACAGGGAAGAAGCTGAATGCGCTGGTGTCACAGCGCACCACGGATTCCTGAACGAGTCTGTCTGTCAAATGTACCCCAAAGTCGTCTCTGAAATACCTCATTTGGAAGCTGTCTGTCGTTATTCAACGTGCGTGAGTTGGCACCAGAGATTCTGAATCATGTTTTGGAGCAGTTCGCAAGTTAGTGGCCCATTCAATCAGCAACAGCAACGAAAGAAATTACACTCTCAAAGGAACCTCTGGACCTGTGCTTTCAAAGCGTCGCTAGTATTAAGGTGCGCCACGTGATCTAAGCCACCTCGGAATTAAAACGGAGGAATCGACAGAGAGGCTACAGAATGACATCGCATCCATTTGGTTTTCTTTCAATCACTGACGAGCAGGAAAATGTACACGGGGAGGGCGAGTGGGGAAGTGAGGCAGTTGCAGCTCTGGTGAAATTCCTTCTTTGTGATTCACTCAGCAACCAGAGACGTGAAGGTGACTCAGGCGTGAGAACTCTTCACCTCGAGAACAAAAAGCACTCAAGGACAGTTAGCACCTCTTCCGGAGTGGGGGTGGGGTGAGGTAATTATCTTTTGACTTCTGTTACTATGTTCAGAAACTGCCTTTCAGATTGACGTTTACAGAAACTGCATTTCTAATAAGCACCATGGAATTTAGCAAAATGTATTGAGTCGCTTCTCCTCGAATCCCACACAGGTTTCCAACTCAGTTGGTATCCATGTGGCTCATGTCCAGGAATGAACATCTCTGCAGCAAATTGCACGGTTAAGGTCAAAGGCAAGGAAAGTGGCATCTGGAACTGGCTCCGAGGTCAGAGCATCCTCACAATGTGATCTGTCGTTCTCGGAATGTAATGCTACCTCCGGTTTTAGGGTGGAGAACATTCTTTGGGACTCTTATTCTGCAAAACAGACACAGTGACTGTAACTATGCTGCACGGTATGATGTGGAACACGGCCTGCTCAGCTTTGTGCATTTTCCCTGTGTGTTTCGTGTTCCATGTAAACGTGAAAGGTGTCCTGTTTCGAGCAATGGGTGACATCATTTAGCAAAGCAAGAATCGAAATTGCAGTAATGTCAAGCAGCTCACGGTAATGTGACCAAATCATAACCGATCATATATTCTCACGCAATCACAGATACATTTGTAGCTGAAAAGAGTCTGAGAAGATAGACTCAGCATACCATTGATTTTTGTCTGGATTGATGGGCTATCATTATCTGCTGCGAAATTGATATTGTAGACGGGCACATCCCAGCAGCTGTGCGAGTCGGAGAGGGGTCATGGAACCCTTTTCACGTGACTTTGCATGTGTTGGTATGCAGGAGCACAATTGGAAGTGCAAGAAAATGGGCGTTGGCGGGCGGCTGGTAGTGTGGCCGAACGGTCTAAGACGCTGGATTAAGGTTCCAGGGTCGTCAAAGGCGTGGGTTCGAATCCCACCGCTGCCATTTCTGCTGATCAAATCCAACAACGCCGCTTGTTCAAATGCGGTTTCGACCCCTGCTGCATTTCTGTTTGAAACAGAAGAAAAATGAGTTTGCTTCCCGTGGAATTAACTGTGGTGTGGTCAAGTGCCGAATTTTCCGAAGTGTCTGTGCTGTCACGATCGTCTTCGCCTCCCGCGCGGAAAATCGCAAGCAGCTCTGCTGTTGATTCACGTTCCAGGCAAGTTGAGCTTTTACTGGAACCGAATGGAGACTGTTATTTCCTCGCTGTTGTGAAATAAATTCCTACGGTGACTCGACTCGTCGTTATTTGGTTTTCTGGCCAATGAGAAAATCGTTCCAATGAATTTCGTTGTCATTTGTTATTGAATTTCTCCCATTTACTTCATCTCCGTCCTGGAGACATCGGAAGGGAAAGGTAATCTAATCGAGACTGTGATTGGTGAAATTCAATTTTTAATGGCCACTCTTATTATGTTCTTTCTGTCTCTCTTTTCAGCATTGTCTCGGAAGTGGTGGTGCACTCAGTCTCCAGTATGTTTGAAAGAGTAGTTTGGAATTGCCCTGTTGTTAGTTGTGAGATTACTTTATGGCTCATGCCCCCGGACTGTCTCACAATCGGCATTCGTGCTCGCTGTGTCTGAAAATGCATTTGGTTTGCCAGTTTTGTTTGTGTTCCGTGTTAAATGCTTCCTATTTTGCGATTCGCTCAATACATTACGAATTAACAGGGTTTCTGAGGTAACTTACAGCTGCAAAAATCCTCAACTGAGAATCTGGGAAAATTTCACGGAGTATGGTCAGTTGGAGCAAAAGTAAGGAAGTCGTTCGTTTCTGCAGTGTTTCACAATACTACCTTTCCCGTGAGCAGTCGAACAGACTAAATGATTGTGCCACAGACTGCGACGCCAAGCTCGACTAAAAAGTAGTCCTTTAAAGCCGGTGTAAGCAACACAACGTTATTGGGGTACACCGCGTGGAAACAGATACTTCGCTGTATCTCGTCCATGCTCACCACATAGCCAAAATTAAACAAGTCCCATTAAACAACGAGCTATTGGAAACAGAAAGGTGAAAGGTAGAATGGCTTCAACTGTCAGTGCTGGATGCCACTGAGCCGCAGCACGGCTGGCTGAGGCTGGTTTCTGTAGTGTAGTGGTCATCACGCTCGCCTTACACGCGAAAGGTGCCCATTTCGAAAGTGGGCAGAAACTGCTTTGTTCTTCAACTGCGGCCTTTTACATGGGAGCTTTCTTGCTTGCTTTCCCATCTGCAAACCTGTCTTCGAATTTGCTTGAACAAATGTGCTCTCGTAGTGAAATGTAATGCAACTCCATTTAATTACTGTGCAAAGCATTGTAAAGTTTTTCTCCAACCTGGTTCTGTTCATATGCCATTCCGTTTGAGAGTGTAGTTTCCGCCTTCTGATTCTTTCACGAAGAGCAGTACCGCATTTGCATTCCTTGCGCAGGCGGCCCGATTCAAAGACAGGGAAGAAGCTGATGCGCTGGTGTCACAGCGCACCACGGATTCCTGAACGAGTCTGTCTGTCAAATGTACCCCAAAGTCGTCTCTGAAAAACCTCATTTGGAAGCTCTCTGTCGTTATTCAACGTGCGAGAGTTGGCACCAGAGGTCCTGAATCATGTTTTGGAGTAGTTCGCACGTTAGTGGCCCATTCAATCAGCAACAGCAACGAAAGAAATTACACTCTCAGAGGAACCTCTGGACCTGTGCTTTCATAGCGTCGCTAATATTAAGGTGCGCCACGTGATCTAAGCCACCTCGGAACTGAAACGGAGGAATCAACAGAGAGGCTACAGAATGACATTCGCATCCATTTGGTTTTCTTTCAATCACTGACGAGCAGGAAAATGTACACGGGGAGGGCGAGTGGGGAAGTGAGGCAGTTGCAGCTCTGGTGAAATTCCTTCTTTGTGATTCACTCAGCAACCAGAGACGTGAAGGTGACTCAGGCGTGAGAACTCTTCACATCGAGGACAAAAAGCACTCAAGGGCAGTTAGCACCTCTTCCGGAGTGGGGGTGGGGTGAGGCAATTATCTTTTGACTTCTGTTACTATGTTCAGAAACTGCCTTTCAGATTGACGTTTACAGAAACTGCATTTCTAATAAGCACCATGGAATTTAGCAAAATGTATTGAGTCGCTTCTCCTCGAATCCCACACAGGTTTCCAACTCAGTTGGTATCCATGTGGCTCATGTCCAGGAATGAACATCTCTGCAGCAAATTGCACGGTTAAGGTCAAAGGCAAGGAAAGTGGCATCTGGAACTGGCTCCGAGGTCAGAGCATCCTCACAATGTGATCTGTCGTTCTCGGAATGTAATGCTACCTCCGGTTTTAGGGTGGAGAACATTCTTTGGGACTCTTATTCTGCAAAACAGACACAGTGACTGTAACTATGCTGCACGGTATGATGTGGAACACGGCCTGCTCAGCTTTGTGCATTTTCCCTGTGTGTTTCGTGTTCCATGTAAACGTGAAAGGTGTCCTGTTTCGAGCAATGGGTGACATCATTTAGCAAAGCAAGAATCGAAATTGCAGTAATGTCAAGCAGCTCACGGTAATGTGACCAAATCATAACCGATCATATATTCTCACGCAATCACAGATACATTTGTAGCTGAAAAGAGTCTGAGAAGATAGACTCAGCATACCATTGATTTTTGTCTGGATTGATGGGCTATCATTATCTTCTGCGAAATTGATATTGTCGACAGGCACATCCCAGCAGCTGTGCGAGTCGGAGAGGGGTCATGGAACCCTTTTCACGTGACTTTGCATGTGTTGGTATGCAGGAGCACAATTGGAAGTGCAAGAAAATGGGCGGTGTCTGAAACAGAAGAAAAATGAGTTTGCTTCCCGTGGAATTAACTGTGGTGTGGTAAAGTGCCGAATTCTCTCTCTTCTCTCTTTCTCTTCTCTCTCTCCTCTCTCTCCCTCTCTCTCACTCTCTCTTCTCTCTTCTCTCTCTCTCCCTCTGTCTTCTCTCTCTTTCTTCTCTCTCTTCTGTCTCTCACTCACTCTTTCTCTTTTCTCTTCTCTCTCTCTCTTCTGTCTCTTCTCTCTCTCTTCTCTCTCTCTTCTCCCTCTCTCCTCTCTCTTCTCTCTCTCTCTTCTCACTCTCTTCTCTCTCTCTTCCCTATTATCTCTCTCTTCTCTCTCTCTTCTCTCTCTTTTCTCTATCTCTTCTCTCTTCTCTCTCCTTTCACTCTTCTCTCTCTCTTCTCTCTGTTGTCTCTCTTCTCCTCTCTCTCTTCTCTGACTCTTCTATCTTCTCTCTCTCTTCTATCCCTCTTCTCTCTCTTCTCTCTCTCTTCTCTCTCTATCGCTCTTCTAACTCTCTTCTCTCACTCTTCCCTCTGTCTTCTTTCTCTTCTCACGCTCTTCTCTCTCTTCTCTCTCTCTCTCTTCTCTCTCTCTCCTCTCTCTCTTCTCTCTCTTCTCTCTCTTCTCTCTTTCTCTCTCTTCTCTCTCTCTTCTCTCTTTCTCTTCTCTATCTTCTCTCTCTCTTTCTCACTTCTCTGTCTCTCTTCTTTCTCTTCTTCTCTCTCTTCTCTCTCTCTTCTCCATATCTCTTTTCTCTCTTCTCTCTCTCGCTCTTCTCTCTCTCTTCTCTCGCTTTTCTCTCTTCTCTCTTCTCTCACTCTTCCTCTCTCTTCTCTCTCTTCTCTCTCTCTTCTCTCTTCACTCTATCTGTTCTCTCTCTCTTTCTGTCATCGCTCTCTCTCTTCTCTCTCATCTTCTCTCTCTCTTCTCTCTCTTCTCTCTCTGTCTCTCTTCTCTCTCTCACTGCTCTCTCTTCTCTCTCTCCTTTCTGTCTCTCTCTGTCTCTTCTCTCTCTCTCTTCTCGCTCTGTCTTCTCTCTCACTCTCTCTTCTCCCTCTCTTCTCACTCTCTCTTCTCTCAATCTCTCTCTCCTCTCTTCTCTTTCTCTTCTCTCTCTCTATTCTCTTCTCTCTCTTCTCTCTCTCTTCTTTCTCTCTTCTCTCTCTCTTCTCTCTTCTCTCTCTTCTCACTCTCTTCTCTCTCTGTCTTCTCTCTTCTCTCTCTCTTCTCTCTTTTCTCTCTCTTCACTCTCTCCTCTCTCTTCACTCTCTCTCTTCTCTCTCTCACTCACTTTCCTCTCTCTTTTCTCTCCCTCTTCGCTCTCCCCTCTCTCACTCACTCACTCTCTCTCCTCTCTCTTCTCTCTTCTCACTCCTTCTCTGTCTCTTTTTTTCTCTCTCTTCTCTCTTCATCTCTCTCTTCTCCCTCTCTTATCTCACTCTTCTCTCTCTCTTTCTGTCGTCACTCTCTCTATTCTCACACTTCTTCTCTCTCTTCTTCTCTCTCTCTTCTCTCTCTTCTCTCTCTTCTATTACTTCTCGTTCTCTCTTCTCTCTCTTCTGTCTCTCTCTCTCTCTCTCCCTCTCTCTCCTCTCTGTCTCTCTCTCTGTCTCTTATCTCTCTCTCTTCTCTCTCTCTCTCCTCTCTCTCTTCTCTCTCTTCTTTCTCTCTCTTCACTCACTCTCTGCTCTACTCTCTCTCTATTCTCTCTCTTCATTCTCTTCTCTCTCTCACTTCTCTCCATCTTCTATCTCGCTTCTCTCTCTTCTCTCTCACTTCTCTCTTTTCTCTCTCTTCAGTCTCTCCTCTCTTCTTAATCTCTTCTCTCTCACACACACTCTCTTCTCTCTCTCTTCTCTCCCTCTTCTCTCTCTCTTTTCTCTCTCACACTCACTCTCTCTTCTCTCTTCTCTCTTCTCAAAATCTTCTCTCTCTCTTTTCTCTCTCTCTTCTCTCTTCTTCTCTCTCTTCGCTCTCTCTTCTCTCTCTTATCTCTCTCTTCTCTCTCTCTCTTCTCTCTCTTCTCTCTCTCTTTCTGTCGTCACTCTCTCTATTCTCACTCTTCTTCTCTCTCTCTCTTCTCTCTCTTCTCTCTCTCTTCTCCCACTCTCTCCTCTTCTCTCTCTCTGTCTCTCTCTCTCTCTCTCCCCTCTCTCTCCTCTCTGTCACTCTCTATCTCTTCCCGCTCTCTCTTCTCTCTCTCTCTTCTCTCTCTCTTCCCTCTCTCTTCTCTCTCTCTTCTCTCACTCTCTCCTCTTCTCTCTCTCTATTCTCTCTCTTCTTTCTCTCCTCTCTCTTTTCTCCCTCTTCTCTCTCTCTTCTCTCTATTTTCTCTCTCTCTCTTCTCTCTTCCTCTTCTTCTATCTCTTCCTCTTCTCTCTCTCTCTTCTGTCTCTTCTCTCTCTTCTCTCTCACTTCTCCCTCTCTTTTCTCTCTCTCATCTCTCTTCTCTCTCTCTTCTCACTCTCTTCTCACTCTCTTCTCTCTTATCACTCTCTACTCTCTCTCTTCTCTCTCTCTCCTCTCTCTTCTCTCTCTCTTCTCTCCCTCTTCTCTATCTTCTCTCTATCTTCTCACTCTCTTCTCTCTCACTCTTCTCTCTCTCTACGTTCTCTCTTTTCTCTTCTCTCTCTCTTCTCTCTCTCTTCTCTCTCCATCTTCTCTCTCTCACTTCTTCTCTCTCTCTACTCTCTCTCTTCTCTATCTGTTCTCTCTCTCTTCTTTCTCTCACTCACTCTCTCTCTCTTCCCTCTTCTCTCTCTCTTCTGTCTCTTCTCTCTCTCTCTTCTATCTCTCTTCTCTCTCTCTTCTCTCATCTCTCTCTCTTCTCTCTTCTCTCCTCTCTTCTCTCTCTCTTCTCTCTCTCTTCTCTCTCTCTCTCTTCTCTCTTCTCTCTCTCTTCTCTCTCTCTTCTCTCTGTCTTCTCCCTATCTTCTCTACTCTCTCTCTCTTCTCTCCCTTTTCTCTCTCTCTTCTCTCTGTCTTCTCTCTCTCTTCTCTCTCTCTTCTCTCTCTCTCCCTTCTCTCTCTTCTCTCTCTCCCTCTCTCTTCTCTCTCTCTTCTCTCTCTCTTCTCTCTCTTCTCTCTCTATCTTCTCTGTCTCTTCTCTCTCTCACTCTTCTCTCTCTCTCTACTCTCTCTCTCTCCTCTCTCTGTCTTGTCTCTCTTCTCTCTCTCTCTCTTCTCTCTTCTCTCAGTATCTTCTCTCTCTTCTTTCTCGCTTCTCTCTCTCTCACTCACTCTCTCTCTCTTCTCTGTTCTCTCTCTCTCTTCTGTCTCTCCTCTCTCTCTTCTCTCTCTCTCTCTTCTCTCTCTTCTCTCTCTCCCTCTCATCTCTCTTCTCTCTCTTCTCTCTCTCTCTTCTCACTCTCTTCTCACTCTCTTCTCTCTCTCTCTTCTCTCATCTCTCTCTTCTCTCTCTCTTCTCTCTTCTATCTCTCTTCTCTCTCTCTTCTCTCTCACTCTTCTCGCTTCTCTCGCTCTTCTCTCTCTCTTCTCTCTTTCTCACTCACGTTCTCTTCTCTCTTCCCTCTTCTCACTCTCTTCTCTCTCTCTTGTCTCACTCTTCTCTCTCTCTTCTCTCTCTCTTCTCTCTCTTCTCTCTCTCTTTCTGTCATCACTCTCTCTAGTCTCTCTCTTCTTCTCTCTCTTCTTCTCTCTCACTTCTCTCTCTTCTTTCTCGTCTATCTCTTCTCTCTCTCTCCTCTCTCTCTCTGTCGCTCTTCTCTCTCTCTCCCCTCTCTCTCTCTCTCTCATCTCTGTCTCTCTCGGTCTCTTCTCAATCTCTCTCTCCCCTCTCTGTCTCTTCTCTGTCTCTTCTCTCACTCTTCTCTTTCTCTCTTCTCTCTCTCTCCTTCTCTCTCTTCTCTCTCTCTTCTCTCCCTCTTTTCTCTCTCTTCTCTCTATCCTCTCTCTCTTCTCTCTTCTCACTCTCTCTCTCTCTCTTCTCTCTCTCTTCTCTCTCTCTTCTCGCTTCTCTCTCTTCTCTCTTCTCTCGCTGTTTTCTCTTTCTTCTCTCTCTTCTCTCTCTCACTGTTCTCTCTCTCTTCTCTCTTCTCTCTCTCTTCTCTCTTCTCTCTCTGTCTTCTCTCTCTTCTCTCTCTCTTCTCTCTCTCTCTCTTCTCTCTCTCTCTTCTCTCTCTCTCATCTCTCCCTCTACTCTCTCTCTTCCCTCTATCTTCTCTCTCTCTCTCACTCTTCTCTCTCTCTCTCTACTCTCTCTCTCTCTCTTCTCTCTCTGTCTTCTCTCTCTCTTCTTTCTACTCTCTCTATCTTCTTTCTCTTCTCTCTCGCTTCTCTTTCTCTCACTCACTCTCTCTCTCTTCTCTCTTCTCTCCTCTCTTCTGTCTCTTCTCTCTCTCTTCTCTCTCTCTCATCTCTCTCTCTTCTCTCTCTCCTCTCTTCTATCTCTCTTGTCTCTCTCTTCTCTCTCTCTTCTCGCATCTCTCGCTCTTCTCTTTCTCTTCTCTCTCTCACTCAATCTCTCTTCTCTCTTATCTCTTCTCACTCTCTCTCTCTCTCTTGTCTCTCTCTTCTCTCTCTCTTCTCTCTCTTCTCTCTCTTTCTGTCATCACTCTCTCTATTCTCTCTCTCCTTCTCTCTCTTCTTCTCTCATCTCTCTCTCTTCTCTCTCTTCTCTCTTCTACCTCTCTTCTCTCTCTCTTCTCTCTTTCTCTTCTCGCATCCTCTCGCTCTTCTCTCTCTCTTCTCTCTCTCACTCACTCTCTTCTCTCTTATCTCTTCTCACTCTCTTCTCTCTCTCTTGTCTCTCTCTTCTCTCCCTCTTCTCTCTCTCTTCTCTCTATATTCTCTCACACTCTCTTCTCTCTCTCACTCTTCTCTCTCTCTACCTCTCTCTCTCTTCTCTCTCTCTTCTCTCTCTCTTCTCTCTATCTTCTCTCTCTCTCTTCTCTCTTCTCTCTCTGTCTTCTCTCTCTTCTCTCTCTCTCCTCTCTTCTCTCTCTCTTCTCTCTCTGTCTTCTTTCTCTTCTCTCTCTCTTCTCTCATCTCTCTCACTTCTCTCTTCTCTCTCTGTCTTCTCTCTCTTCTCTCTCTCTTCAATCTCTCTCTTCTCCCTCTTCTCTCTCTCCTCTCTGTCTCTCTCTGTCTCTTCTCACACTCTCTCTCTCCTCTCTGTCTCTTCTCTGTCTCTTCTCTGTCTCTTCTATTTCTCTCTTCTCTCTTCTCTCTTCTCACTCTCTTCTCACTCTCTTCTCTCTCTCTTGTTTCTCTCTTCTCTCTCTTCTTCTCTCTCTCTTCTCTCTCTCTTCTCTCTCCCTTCTCTCTCCCTTCTCTCTCTCTTCTCTCTCTCTTCTCTCTCTTCTCTCTCTCTTCTCTCTCTCTCTTCTCTCTTCTCTCTCTGTCTTCACTTCTCCTCTCCCTCACTTCTCTCTCTCACTGTTCTCTCTCTCTCTTCTCTCTCTCACTGTTCTCTCTCTCTCTTCTCTCTTCTCTCTCTCTTCTCTCTCTCTTCTCTGTCTCTTCTCTCTCTTCTCTCTCTCTTTTCTCTGTCTTCTCTCTCTCTTCTCTCCTCTTCTCTCCCTTCTTCTCTCCTTCTCTCTCTACACTCTTCTCTCTCTCTTCTCTCTCTCTATTCTCTCTCTCTTCTCTCTCTCTTCTCTCTCTCTATTCTGTCTCTCTATTCTCTCTCTTCTCTCTCTCTCACTCACTCTCTTTTCTTCTCTCTTCTCTCTTCTCTCTCTTCTTCTCTCTCTTCTCTCTCTCTCTTCTCTCTCTCTCTCTTCTCTCTCTACTCTCTCTTCTCTCTCTCTCTTCTCTCTCTCTTCACTCTCTATTCTCCCCGTTCTCTCTCTCTTTCTGTCATCTCTCTCTCTTCCCTCTCATCTCTCTCTTCTTCTCTCTCTCTTCTATCTCTTCTCTCTCTCTCTCCCCTCTGTCTTCTCTCTCTCTATCTTCTCACTCTCTTCTCTCTTCTCTCTCTTCTCACTCTCTTCTGTCTTTCTTGTCTCTCTCTTCTCTCTCTTCTTCTCTCTCTCTACCCTCTCTTCTCTCTCTCTTTATGTCATCACTCTCTCTATTCTCTCCCTTCTTCTCTCCCTCTCTCCTTCTTCTCTTCTATCTCTTCTCTCTCTCTCGTCTCTCTCTCTTCTCTCTCTCTTCTCTCTCTCTATTCTGTCTCTCTATTCTCTCTCTTCTCTCTCTCTCACTCACTCTCTTTTCTTCTCTCTTCTCTCTTCTCTCTCTTCTTCTCTCTCTTCTCTCTCTCTCTTCTCTCTTCTCTCTCTTCTCTCTCTACTCTCTCTTCTCTCTCTCTCTTCTCTCTCTCTTCACTCTCTATTCTCCCCGTTCTCTCTCTCTTTCTGTCATCTCTCTCTCTTCCCTCTCATCTCTCTCTTCTTCTCTCTCTCTTCTATCTCTTCTCTCTCTCTCTCCCCTCTGTCTTCTCTCTCTCTATCTTCTCACTCTCTTCTCTCTTCTCTCTCTTCTCACTCTCTTCTGTCTTTCTTGTCTCTCTCTTCTCTCTCTTCTTCTCTCTCTCTACCCTCTCTTCTCTCTCTCTTTATGTCATCACTCTCTCTATTCTCTCCTTCTTCTCTCCCTCTCTCCTTCTTCTCTTCTATCTCTTCTCTCTCTCTCGTCTCTCTCTCCGTCTCTCTTCTCTCTCTCTCCCCTCTCTATCTCTCTCTCTCCTCTCTCTTCTCTCACTCTTCTCTCTCTCTTCTCTTTCTATCTTCTCTCTCTCTCCTCTTCTCTCTTTCTCTCTTCTCTCTCTCTTCTCTCTCTCTCTCTCTTCTCTCTCTCTCTTCTCTCTCTCCCTCTTCTCTCTCTCTCTTCTGTCATCACTCTCTCTCTTCTCTCTCTCTTCTCCCTCTCTTCTCTCTCTCTCATCTCTCTCTCTCTCTCTCTTCTCACTCTCTTCTCACTCTTCTCTCTTATCACTCTCTACTCTCTCTCTTCTCTCTCTCTCTCTTCTCTCTCTTCTCTCTCTCTTCTCTCCCTCTTCTCTGTCTTCTCTCTATCTTCTCACTCTCTCTCTTCTCTCTCTCACTCTTCTCTCTCTACGTTCTCTCTTTTCTCTTCTCTCACTCTTCTCTCTCTCTACTCTCTCTTCTCTCTCTCTTCTCTCTCTCTTCTTTCTCTCTCACTCACTCTCTCTCTCTTCCCTCTTCTCTCTCTCTTCTGTCTCTTCTCTCTCTTCTCTCTCTCTTCTATCTCTCTTCACTCTCTCTTATCTCATCTCTCTCTCTTCTCTCTCTTCTCTCTTCTGTCTCTTCTCTCTTCTCTCTCTCTTCTCTCTCTCTTCTCTCTCTCTCTTCTCTCTTCTCTCTCTCTTCTCTCTCTTCTCTTTGTCTTCTCCCTATCTTCTCTTCTCTCTCTCTCTTCTCTCCCTCTTCTCTCTCTCTTCTCTCTGTCTTCTCTCTCTCTCTTCTCTCTCTCCCTCTTCTCTCTCTCTACTCTCTCTCTTCTCTCTCTGTCTTCTCTCTCTCTTCTCTCTCTCTTCTCTCTCTATCTTCTCTCTCTTCTCTCTCTCTTCTCTCTCCCTCTCACTCTCTCTCTCTTCTCTCGATTCTCTCTCTTCTCTCTCTCTCATCTCTCTTCACTTTCTCTTCTCACTCACCTCTCGCTCTTCTCTCTCTTCTTTCTATCTTCTCTCTCTCTCTTCTCTCTCTCTCTTCTATCTCTCCCTCTTCTCTCTCTCTCTTTCTGTCATCACTCTCT